>NC_134485.1:383404454-383705704 GCF_040206685.1 Ascaphus truei
ACAGACACACACTCACTGGGTGGGTGACTGGGTTGGTATTCATTGGAAGGGAGGGGTCCTACCTGTTCCTCCAGGGCTTGCTTGTCCTCCACATGCTGCTCCACATGCCAGGGGATTGGGCAGGAGGATCGGGGGCCAGCGGGAGGATCGGGGGGCCAGAGGGTCGATCTGGGGGCCAGCGGGAGGATCGGGGGGCAGCGGGTCGATCTGGGGGCCAGCGGGAGGATCGGGGGGGGGCCAGCGGGAGGATCAGGGGGCAGCAGGAGGATCGGGGGCCAGCGGAGGGGTCGGGGGGCCAGCGGGGGGCCAGCGGGAGGATCAGGGGGGCCAGCCGGACAGACGCACGGCTGCCAACCTCCCCGATGGGAAACGTGGCAAGCCGCGCATGCGCTCAGGCTGCAGCCAGGAGGGGTGTCAGGGGGAGGTCGGGCATTAGTTGCGACGGTGGGATCGGTGGTGAGCAGGGAACAGCCGCACGGCCACACCAACCTCCCTGATAGGAAACGTGGCCAGGAACTCCACGTGCCGCCCCCCCCCCCCTCCAGCGCGTGCGCACGCACCCCCCCAGATGGCCCTGCAGGGGCCTGAGGCAGACAGGCGTGGAAGGGGCTGGCTGCCGGAAGGGGGAGGAGTAGAAGCGCTGAGGACGGAAAGTTGCTGAGAGGCGGGGGAGGAGCGAAGGCACTTCTCAGAGAGCCGGAGGCGGGGTAATCTCCCCAACAACATGAACCCACCTCCGGCTTTTTTTTTTCTTCTTCAGCGCGAGCAGGGGAAAAACAGCAGCGCAAGCGCGGGAAATTTAAAAAACACACATGTGCTGCTTGGGCCAATATTTACTCTCCCAGGGGTTAAATCCACACGCCCCGGGCGTGTAAATGTATATAATTGTCGAACACTGTATATATATATATATATAATACACACACACACACACACACACATATACACACATACACACACCTGTATGCATGTATCATCTTAAGCCTTTGTTAATTCATTGTTGGATAAAGGCCTCCCCAATGATCTCCCAGATGCTGCAGTTGCAAGCCTCTCTTCTACACGTTGCTCCAACAAATGTCCTACTTTACTCCTCCAATTGCACTTTTGGTGATAGTCACTAATCGGCTGTAACAGACCATGGATTTATTTCCCAGCATAGAGAAAGAGTGGAATTTTGCAGTTGATACTGCACCGACACACTTTATTCGAGCAAATGCCTGGTTTGTACCTGGCAGAAACCTGGAATCCGCCACTGCTCACCTCTTGCATGCTTCGTTGCGCTTGCCTTCCCAGCCACGGTTCATGCCTGGCTGACGGGGGCCTGATCTTGTTAAATGATAATGAGAATGATTTACTAGGCTGCGATGTTTCGATTGTCCACCAGATGGCATAAACTCATGACTTAAGTAATGTGTGGCCTTTGCAAGTTGTTTCGTTTCCAAAAAAAGTTACTTTATCCCAGTACAGTATGCTATTGTGTAACTTGTCCTTGAGACTGAAGGAATAGTTGCAAAAAATGTATCAATTTAGGCTTTACATACAGTAATGTATTAAATAAAGACAAAGATCATTTTCACTTACACTATTCTACAGAGACATGAGTGAACAAGTGGAGCCCGTGTTCCAAAAACCTGACAGAAGTTATGCTTATTTGATATGGGCCGCTATAAATGCAACAGAGGATAAGATGGCAACAGTTGTTCAAATTTATCAGTATTTTATCGAAAATTATGACTTTTACAGATTTTCGCCAACTCCTCATTTGTGGAAGCATGCAATAAGGAAAAGGTTATGTAGTGACCCCTGTTTTCACCGTATTGAGCCCCAATTTGTTGGAGGGTATTGGTGTGTGTCACAGGGTTTTTCCCGTATCTATGATAATGGAGGCGGCAAAAGGCGAAGGGTCGTGTTAAAACGAAATAAGAAGCGACAGTCCCTGCCAAGCAATGCGCCAGAACCAGAACCAGAACCAGCAGCAGCACCAGCTTATCATCATGGTCCTGCCGTCGGTGACAAATCTGAGATGGATTTCGCAGCCAGTTTTGATGAAGCTTGCATGTACCTAAGCGATTTCCCGCTGACTACAGGTGGGCTAGTCCCTCTGCAAAATGATGAAAGCTGGACTGGAAGTGGGCCGGCGCCAGCGCAAGCTGAATGGGAAATTTAGTAATACTGTACTGTACAGTATGGTGAGTACTGTATTTTTGCCGTATTATTTTGGTGGGGCTGGCTGGGAACTTCTTTAGGGGGCTGACCATTACTGTACATTAAAACTTTTCATTTTGTTTTTCCTCAGAAAAGAAAACGGCTAATGGGGGGATTTCGATGGATTATATTGTACTGTATGCTGATGTTTTCCGGCCATACAGTATACTGTGTAATAAACCCGAATAAATAAAACTACTGTATGCATTTATTCTACAGTACATGTTCAGTAAATTACTGCACATACTGGGGGCGAGATGTGTTTGCAGCAGAGAGAGATTTAATAATATTGTACAGTGAGCAGGGGGTTCCCTGAGCCAGAAATTAATGCTCAGGGAACCCCCCTGCTCCTGATCAATATTATTAAAAATACGGAAAATGCTGCGTCATTACCATAGCGGATAGCCGCTAAGGCAATGAAGGGGTTAACCCACCGTGCCCGCTTTATTGTGTGTAGTGGGGATGGGTGAGGGGGGTATTTGGCCCTTGGTGTGAGTTTAGGACTTGCGGGAGGGGGGGGGGGGTTGCGGGTGCACTTAACCCCTTCACGATCGTAGCAGTTAATACCGCTACGGTCATGAAGGGGTTAAGCCCTCCCGCTACCCCACCCCCCCCCCCCCCCGCAAGCCCTCCCCAACCATCGTTGGGGCGAATACCCCATTCACCCACCCTCCCGCTACCCACAATAAAAAAATACACACACACAGCAGCCGCCAAAAAATAAATAAATAAATGACAATAAATACATTGGAAATACATTTTTATTGATAGTGTAGATGTGCAGGGGGTCTCCGGAGCTGAACCGCGGTGGTTTTAGGTCTGGGGACCCCGTGCCCCCCGAGATACAGGCCCCTTTAGGGGGTGCCGGTAGCCCTCTGCTTGGTTTAAAGGTCCCGATCACGTGATCGCGGCCTGTAAACCAAGCAGAGCAGAGGGATACCGGCACCCCCTAAAGGGGCCTGTATCTCGGGGGGCACGGGGTCCCCAGACCTAAAACCTGTGCGCTTCAGCTCCGGAGACCCCCTGCACATGTACACTATCAATAAAAATGTATTTCAAATGTATTTATTGTCATTTATTTATTTATTTATTTATATTTATTTATTAATTGTGCTGCTGCTGCTGCAAGTCGTAAACTCACACCAAGGGCCAAACACCCCCCTCACCCCCAATAAAAAAAATTCACGCACAGCAGCCCCACAATTAATAAATAAATCTAAATAAATAAATAAATAAAATCTATGTAAAACCCCCTCCCCCTATTCTCGCTTTTAAAACGCCCTGCCTTCTCTCTAATCTATGTAAAAAAAACCTCCCCCTATCCCCCTATCCCCCTATTGTGTGTGTGCGTTAAGCTTCCCTGCAAGCTATGTAAAAAAAACCTCCCCCTATTGTGTGTGTGTTTCAATCTGGCTGGCCTGTGTTTCTGAGTGCTGAGTGCTCTGCGTTTAACCAAGCAGAGCAGAGGGATACCGGCACCCCCTAAAGGGGCCTGTATCTCGGGGGGCACGGGGTCCCCAGACCTAAAACCTGTGCGCTTCAGCTCCGGAGACCCCCTGCACATGTACACTATCAATAAAAATGTATTTCAAATGTATTTATTGTCATTTATTTATTTATTTATTTATATTTATTTATTAATTGTGCTGCTGCTGCTGCAAGTCGTAAACTCACACCAAGGGCCAAACACCCCCCTCACCCCCAATAAAAAAAATTCACGCACAGCAGCCCCACAATTAATAAATAAATCTAAATAAATAAATAAATAAAATCTATGTAAAACCCCCTCCCCCTATTCTCGCTTTTAAAACGCCCTGCCTTCTCTCTAATCTATGTAAAAAAAACCTCCCCCTATCCCCCTATCCCCCTATTGTGTGTGTGCGTTAAGCTTCCCTGCAAGCTATGTAAAAAAAACCTCCCCCTATTGTGTGTGTGTTTCAATCTGGCTGGCCTGTGTTTCTGAGTGCTGAGTGCTCTGCGTTTAACCAAGCAGAGCAGAGGGATACCGGCACCCCCTAAAGGGGCCTGTATCTCGGGGGGCACGGGGTCCCCAGACCTAAAACCTGTGCGCTTCAGCTCCGGAGACCCCCTGCACATGTACACTATCAATAAAAATGTATTTCAAATGTATTTATTGTCATTTATTTATTTATTTATTTATATTTATTTATTAATTGTGCTGCTGCTGCTGCAAGTCGTAAACTCACACCAAGGGCCAAACACCCCCCTCACCCCCAATAAAAAAAATTCACGCACAGCAGCCCCACAATTAATAAATAAATCTAAATAAATAAATAAATAAAATCTATGTAAAACCCCCTCCCCCTATTCTCGCTTTTAAAACGCCCTGCCTTCTCTCTAATCTATGTAAAAAAAACCTCCCCCTATCCCCCTATCCCCCTATTGTGTGTGTGCGTTAAGCTTCCCTGCAAGCTATGTAAAAAAAACCTCCCCCTATTGTGTGTGTGTTTCAATCTGGCTGGCCTGTGTTTCTGAGTGCTGAGTGCTCTGCGTTTAACCAAGCAGAGCAGAGGGATACCGGCACCCCCTAAAGGGGCCTGTATCTCGGGGGGCACGGGGTCCCCAGACCTAAAACCTGTGCGCTTCAGCTCCGGAGACCCCCTGCACATGTACACTATCAATAAAAATGTATTTCAAATGTATTTATTGTCATTTATTTATTTATTTATTTATATTTATTTATTAATTGTGCTGCTGCTGCTGCAAGTCGTAAACTCACACCAAGGGCCAAACACCCCCCTCAACCCCAATAAAAAAAAATCACGCACAGCAGCCCCACAATTAATAAATAAATCTAAATAAATAAATAAATAAATAAAGACATGAAGAGAAATAAATACTGTATATACTGTACAGTATATACACTGTATACATATATATATATATATATATATATATATATACAGTATACATATATACACTGTGTATATATACTGTATATATATATATATATATATATATATATATATATATATATATATATATATATATATATATATATACATACTGTATGTGAGTGAAAAGAGAAAAAAGTAACCCGTATGGGAGCACTCAGGTATGCAATTGATATATTTGTTTATTTATTTGACACAGTGCAAAAAGGGATGAATAAACAGTACATGATTTAAAAACACTTAAAAAAGAGGCATGGACCCTTAAACACTAATGAACAGCACTAGGGAACGACACACACTGTCAACCCTAAACATGAAAAGGATAGTGACTCAAAAAACACTAGGGAGAATCAAAGTGAATCACAATACAGTAGGTTACTGGGTTTAAAGGCACCTACAGTATACAACGCTAAGGATAATGCACACTACAATACCAAAAAGTATTTTAACCAAGCAAGTAAACCAAAATCAATATATACTGTAAGTAACAACCAGAAAAGACAATTTAAAACCAAACTAACCCTTACAATACCAAGGATTACATCTATCTAATTGTAAAAAACCTTATACAGTACATTATACACAGCATTGTTTAAAAACCCCTTCCCCCCCTAATGTTTCTGTTAAGTAGATTACACTGAAGGGAGAGAGATATAAAGGCCTAAAGCCCCTTCCCCCCTAATGTTTCTGTTAAACAGATTACAGTACATTGAAGGGAGAGAGATTTTACAGAAACACACATTAGGGGGGAGGGGGCTTTAAACAGATTACAGTACATTGAAGGGAGAGAGATGTTTCTGTTACCAGTAAATCTCCCTCCCTGCATTGCTAACCACCCTCACCCCCTACCCACATACCGTTAACCCCCCCCCCCATCCTGGCCATGGCCCCTCCGCTTCTGCAAAACAGACACAAAAATTAAAACATACAAAGTAATGTCCCCTAACCCCTTAATCACCATAGCGGTTATTAACCGCTACAGTCATGAAGGGGTTAACCCACCCTCACCCACCCACCACTCGGGATGCCTACATACCCTCCCACACTAACCCCCCCCCCACCCGTGAGGCCTAACCACCCAATCAGTTCCCACAAGGGAGGCCTACCCACATACCGTTGGGGAAACACCCCACCCCCACCCCAGTACCCACAATAAAAACAGTACAATCACCCACAATAAACAGCATTCTATTTATTAAATACATTACCCACCCCCTGTGCCCCCCCCCCCCCATAAATACAAGATTTATTCTTTTACATTCAGGGTCCATAACGCAGCCCCACGCTAGTCCCCGGTGGGCTGGCAGGGCACCTGGACAGACCTACAGTTTACCAGCAGCATTCCACAGGTTCTGGAGGCCTGCTGGTGGATCCTGCCAGCACCATGGCGCCCAGGTGGTCTCCTTGGGTCACCGTGAGCCTCAATTGGGTCCACACGGTAGGCCCAAGGATGTCTGGGAGCCCCGGGTCAAACCCACAGGTGTCTGCGGGGCCTCGGGTGGTTCCCATGGGGGTCTGGGGAACTCACGGGTGCTCACTACGGGTCCGCGGTGCCCCCACAGAAGTGGGACCACACATCATCATCCCCGCACCTACGGCTCGGAGGTGCCCCCACAGAAGTGGGACCACACATCGTCATGCCCGCAGACTACGGGTCCGCGGTGCCCCCACAGAAGTGGGACCACACATCATCATCCCCGCATGTGTCACCCGTGGAACCACCAGCCTGCTACCCTTTAGGATACCCGAGGATTCCCCGCGGGTGGTCTCCAGAGGTCCCACGCAAAACCACGGAAGTAACCCTGAATGTAAAAAAAATAAACCTGGCCAATACATTCAATACATACACCCTCCCCCCCAACACCTACAGTACAATAATGTGCAAAATAACTATTATCCAGATATGGATAATAGATTAATTGCCCATTATTAAAAACATTAACTAGCATACTGTATACAAATAAATAAAGTACTACTGACCTCATCAATACGAAGTGTCCGATGCCAGCGCCTTCCTTCTCTTGCCCACACAAAACATAGCCAAAACCAAGCCAATACATTGCAATTACATTCAGATATCAATTAACCCCTTAAACACCTTATCGGATAATAACCGCAAAGGTAATTAAGGGGTTAAGCCACACAGGCACGATACCCACCCTTCACCCATGAATTTGTACTGTGGCTTCATCATGCAACTATATATATATATACTGTATATATATACATACAGAGAGACAGAGAGAAAGAGAGAGAGAGAGATATATACAGTATATATATATACACACGTTATATACACACCCATGATAAACCAAATATACAGTACAAATAAATGTAGAAGGGTTATCAAAACCATACTGTTCTACAACCAAACACTTCTCCATACAGATACTACATTAAAATCAATTTCCTTTAAAAATCCTAACTGATCTCACAATCTACTGTACTGTATATGATCACAAACCAATGAAAAAAAAGTCACATTCCAAAATGCATAAAATCTATGCACCATACTGTATACATTCTGCAAATTAATCAAACGTAAACAAAAATCAGTTAGCAATCATTATTTACACCCCTAAACATTTCACACTCAATCAAGAACAATGAGACCATTAACAGATTCACGCCTAGAGCAGAACAATTAAGCCTTTGAAAAAATATAAGTACCGACAAAAATACAACCTTTACAGTACAGTACAACCAAGGCTATCTATCCCTGACCTTCCTCAAACACACAATACAATACCAAGGAATAATACATCTATCTAATTTTAAAATACTTTAAACTCACAAAATAATTAAAAACACATCTAATCCAGCTTTTAAAACATCATCATTTCTTACCCTGAATGTATACTGTACAGTATATCTCTCTAGACATATATATTGTACATACATACATACAGTGGCAAGAAATGATATACCACAAGCAAAAAAAAAATACACAGGTTAAAAAACCTTTTGAAATAATGAACAAGTTAAATAAAATACATTTCTTTACTGTAGTTCACTTACCATTACTTGCCCCCACCGACTCCCGTTGCCCAGCTTACTCACGAACCAATCCACGATCAGGAACCCATAAAATAATAAACCATTGAAAATAATAAACATTAAACTAAAAATCCAAACCAATCCACGGGTCTTCTACTTGTAATACACCTTCATCTGTATTCTTCTTTCTTCTATCTCCTTCCGGGCGGGGCAGGGCGTGGTCTTCTTTCCATCATCGGCCACGCCCTTGTCTTTTTCCTTCTCCGGAGGTCCTTCCTCCGCGGCGTCTGGCTGCAAAATGAGACGACATAGGCTTTTAAAGGCCTATGACGTCACATTTTGCGTCATGGTTCCCACGGTCCTGATTGGACCGTGAAAACCATGTGTGTTGGCCGATAATAAAAAAATGATGACGTCACTTAAAGGGAATGAAAGCACAGCCAATCAGAATGGCTTTGCTTCAATTGCCTTTAAGATGACGTCATGAAAAGGCACATGGTCGTGCACACATGGTACTAGAGCCAATCAGAGCGTGGGAACTTTATGCCTACTCTGATTGGCTCTGGTATACCATGTGTCAGGGGCTTGGGGGAGAAAGGATGTGACGTCAATGAAAACCTGTCACGTGGTACGGTAGCCAATCAGAGCGTGGGAACTTTATCCTTATTGACGTCACATCCTTTCTCCCCCAAGCCCCTGACACATGGTATACCAGAGCCAATCAGAGTAGGGATAAAGTTCCCACGCTCTGATTGGCTCTGGTATACCATGTGTCAGGGGCTTGGGGGAGAAAGGATGTGACGTCAATAAGGATAAAGTTCCCACGCTCTGATTGGCTACCGTACCACGTGACAGGTTTTCATTGACGTCACATCCTTTCTCCCCCAAGCCCCTGACACATGGTATACCAGAGCCAATCAGAGTAGGCATAAAGTTCCCACGCTCTGATTGGCTCTAGTACCATGTGTGCACGACCATGTGCCTTTTCATGACGTCATCTTAAAGGCAATTGAAGCAAAGCCATTCTGATTGGCTGTGCTTTCATTCCCTTTAAGTGACGTCATCATTTTTTTATTATCGGCCAACACACATGGTTTTCACGGTCCAATCAGGACCGTGGGAACCATGACGCAAAATGTGACGTCATAGGCCTTTAAAAGCCTATGTCGTCTCATTTTGCAGCCAGACGCCGCGGAGGAAGGACCTCCGGAGAAGGAAAAAGACAAGGGCGTGGCCGATGATGGAAAGAAGACCACGCCCTGCCCCGCCCGGAAGGAGATAGAAGAAAGAAGAATACAGATGAAGGTGTATTACAAGTAGAAGACCCGTGGATTGGTTTGGATTTTTAGTTTAATGTTTATTATTTTCAATGGTTTATTATTTTATGGGTTCCTGATCGTGGATTGGTTCGTGAGTAAGCTGGGCAACGGGAGTCGGTGGGGGCAAGTAATGGTAAGTGAACTACAGTAAAGAAATGTATTTTATTTAACTTGTTCATTATTTCAAAAGGTTTTTTAACCTGTGTATTTTTTTTTTGCTTGTGGTATATCATTTCTTGCCACTGTATGTATGTATGTACAATATATATGTCTAGAGAGATATACTGTACAGTATACATTCAGGGTAAGAAATGATGATGTTTTAAAAGCTGGATTAGATGTGTTTTTAATTATTTTGTGAGTTTAAAGTATTTTAAAATTAGATAGATGTATTATTCCTTGGTATTGTATTGTGTGTTTGAGGAAGGTCAGGGATAGATAGCCTTGGTTGTACTGTACTGTAAAGGTTGTATTTTTGTCGGTACTTATATTTTTTCAAAGGCTTAATTGTTCTGCTCTAGGCGTGAATCTGTTAATGGTCTCATTGTTCTTGATTGAGTGTGAAATGTTTAGGGGTGTAAATAATGATTGCTAACTGATTTTTGTTTACGTTTGATTAATTTGCAGAATGTATACAGTATGGTGCATAGATTTTATGCATTTTGGAATGTGACTTTTTTTTCATTGGTTTGTGATCATATACAGTACAGTAGATTGTGAGATCAGTTAGGATTTTTAAAGGAAATTGATTTTAATGTAGTATCTGTATGGAGAAGTGTTTGGTTGTAGAACAGTATGGTTTTGATAACCCTTCTACATTTATTTGTACTGTATATTTGGTTTATCATGGGTGTGTATATAACGTGTGTATATATATATACTGTATATATCTCTCTCTCTCTCTTTCTCTCTGTCTCTCTGTATGTATATATATACAGTATATATATATATAGTTGCATGATGAAGCCACAGTACAAATTCATGGGTGAAGGGTGGGTATCGTGCCTGTGTGGCTTAACCCCTTAATTACCTTTGCGGTTATTATCCGATAAGGTGTTTAAGGGGTTAATTGATATCTGAATGTAATTGCAATGTATTGGCTTGGTTTTGGCTATGTTTTGTGTGGGCAAGAGAAGGAAGGCGCTGGCATCGGACACTTCGTATTGATGAGGTCAGTAGTACTTTATTTATTTGTATACAGTATGCTAGTTAATGTTTTTAATAATGGGCAATTAATCTATTATCCATATCTGGATAATAGTTATTTTGCACATTATTGTACTGTAGGTGTTGGGGGGGAGGGTGTATGTATTGAATGTATTGGCCAGGTTTATTTTTTTTACATTCAGGGTTACTTCCGTGGTTTTGCGTGGGACCTCTGGAGACCACCCGCGGGGAATCCTCGGGTATCCTAAAGGGTAGCAGGCTGGTGGTTCCACGGGTGACACATGCGGGGATGATGATGTGTGGTCCCACTTCTGTGGGGGCACCGCGGACCCGTAGTCTGCGGGCATGACGATGTGTGGTCCCACTTCTGTGGGGGCACCTCCGAGCCGTAGGTGCGGGGATGATGATGTGTGGTCCCACTTCTGTGGGGGCACCGCGGACCCGTAGTGAGCACCCGTGAGTTCCCCAGACCCCCATGGGAACCACCCGAGGCCCCGCAGACACCTGTGGGTTTGACCCGGGGCTCCCAGACATCCTTGGGCCTACCGTGTGGACCCAATTGAGGCTCACGGTGACCCAAGGAGACCACCTGGGCGCCATGGTGCTGGCAGGATCCACCAGCAGGCCTCCAGAACCTGTGGAATGCTGCTGGTAAACTGTAGGTCTGTCCAGGTGCCCTGCCAGCCCACCGGGGACTAGCGTGGGGCTGCGTTATGGACCCTGAATGTAAAAGAATAAATCTTGTATTTATGGGGGGGGGGGGGGCACAGGGGGTGGGTAATGTATTTAATAAATAGAATGCTGTTTATTGTGGGTGATTGTACTGTTTTTATTGTGGGTACTGGGGTGGGGGTGGGGTGTTTCCCCAACGGTATGTGGGTAGGCCTCCCTTGTGGGTAGTTAGTGGGTGAGGGTTGAGGGTGGTTAGGCCTCACGGGGTGGGGGGTTAGAGTGGGAGGGTATGTACAGTAGGCGTCCCAAGTGGTGGGTGAGGGCGGGTTAACCCCTTCATGACTGTAGCGGTTAATAACCGCTATGGTGATTAAGGGGTTAGGGGACATTACTTTGAAAGTGTTATTTTTTTTCTCTGTTTTACTGTACAGCAGCGGAGGTTGCCATGGGTAGTGGGTAGTGTATTGAATGTATTTATTGGTTATTATGCGTTAACCCCTTCATTACCTTAGCGGCTATACGCTATGCTAATGAAGCCTCGTTTCTGAACTTTTAATAATATTGTGCAGGAGCAGGGGGTCCCCTGAGATTAGATTTCTGTCTCAGGGAACCCCCTGCTCACTCTACAATATTATTAAAAAGACAGAAATGCTGCTTCTTTACCATAGCGCATAGCCGCTAAGCTAAAGAATGATTCTTTAATGATGTGTGTGTTTTATTCACAGTGTAGATGTTCTCCGGAGCTGAAGCGCACAGGTTTCAGGTCTGGGGACCCCGTGCCCCCCGAGATACAGGCCCCTTTAGGGGGTGCCGGTATCCCTCTGCTCTGCTTGGTTTACAGGCCGCGGTCACGTGATCGGACCTTTAAACCAAGCAGAGGGCTACCGGCACCCCCTAAAGGGGCCTGTATCTCGGGGGGCACGGGGTCCCCAGACCTAAAACCTGTGCGGTTCAGCTCCAGAGACCCCCTGCACATCTACACTATCAATAAAAATGTATTTCCAATGTATTTATTGTCATTTATTTATTTATTTTTTGGCGGCTGCTGTGTGTGATTATTTTTTATTGTGTTTAGCGGGGGTGGGTGACGGGGTTTATAAATGTGAGTTTATAAATAAAATAAAGAATATTATTTATAGGGGCCTTAGAACAGAAGTTCCCACGCCAATTGCGCGCTCATTGCTCTTTTGTTACAATGTTGCTGGTCTTGCGGGTTTGCAGTCTGGCAGCAAAAAGCAGTTTGTACTGTAGTACTGTGTGTGAGATAAAGTAACCAGTTCTTTTATTGCTGAAGTCGCCACTAAAAACTTTTATTTACAAATACAGTACAAAAACCGTGCAACACACAACAACATTCAGTATCCTTTGTTTAAGTACAGCAGGTACTATAGGGTAAAACATGTACTGTACAGTACAGCACAACATTACAGTATGGTCTCACTGAAAGTCCTCCCCATTTTCCAGCCATGGCCGATGCCTTGCATGGCGCAAAACGCCATTAATGCAGTCTCTAACGCCTCTCATTACAGGATCTGTAACAGGGTAATAGCGCTGCATTTCTTCCACAATCTTTTTCCTTAAATTGGCAGGAAGGGCATTTTTTTGGCGATTCCCATCATAGTTCACTTTGAACACCCACTCGCAGTACAATGTGTAGGGAACATGGTGTTTAAATATGATCAAGGCATACTTGTGTGGTATACCAGCACTCCTCACCCTATACTTCTCCCTCAGCGCCGGTGTCAGATCGCACAGGGAGATGTCGGGCACTGTTTGTATGCGAGCGGGTGTAGGAAGTCTTTTGGGAGCGGGTGTACTTGAGGCGATGGGCAATGGTAGGGTGTCTGGGAGGAAGCTTTCCTCCGGTAGTGGTCGCCGGGTTGTCTCCTGGCGTGGTCTAGATGGGGTTGTCATGTCCTCCTCAATAGCATAGTACACTGTATCTTCTGGTGGAGGGTGTGTGCTTGGTGATGGAAGGGGGTCGAAGGTACCATGCATCACATCCATGTCACCCCCCTGCTCCAGCATCGGGGAAACAGGGGCATTAACACCGAGCAAATAATGTATGCCCGCTATGTCTGCCTCTATCTTGTCCATCCGTTGATCCATCCGTTGCTCCATATGTAGCATCCGTTGATCCAGCCGTTGCTCCATATGTAGCACCGACTCCAGAAGCAGATCTAGCTTTGCCAGCACACTAGAATTCCCGGGGAGATCCACACTTAGCCCATTCAGGATCCGGTCCAACGAGCTGCTTGTGCATGGCATCTGGAGATCTGGGGGGATGGGTGCAACGGAGGATGAGATGGGGGTTCCCTGGAGAGAAGCGGCATCGATGGAGAGTGGAAGAGGTGACCTGGGGATGCCCGGTACAGGAGAAGCTGCAGCGTGGTGGAAGAGGGATGGAGAAGGTGACCGCTGGATTTCCGGGAGAGAAGCAGAGTCGTCCAAGAGCAAAGGAGACAGTGACCCGTTGATTTCAGAGGCAGCAGCATCTTCAGATGGAACCGGAGAAGATGGGGGTGGAGAAGCCGGGCTGAAGATTTCCGGGACAGCTACAGCAGAGTCGTCGAAGCATATGGGAGCAAGTGGTCTGCGGATTCGGTGAGTTGGCTGCCATGCGTCTTGCGAACCGAGCACAGTACCGTATTTCTTCTTCACATAATAAGGCTGACGTGTTTTAAAAGCCTTAGCCTTTGGGGTCAGCAGAAGGTTTTCTTTGTTGGCCTTAGCCTGTCGCTTTGCCTTTGGCTTGGGAACGGTAACTGCCTTTCTTTTTTTCAGTGTGGCAGGCACAGCAGAGGTGAGATGATTCTTTCTTCCATAGAACCGGGGCTGCTCCATGTAAGCGGGAGGCACAATGCAGTATCTGGACAATGCCTCAGATAAAGATCAGCAAGTGGTGGGCTATGCAACGTGTACAACCTTTTATGCATGGTGGCCAGGTACAGGTGTTGAAAGTGGGTGGTCTGTTATGTGAGTCATTAACATATAAATACACCATCCATTTTGTGGATTCACTGCACATTGAATACACATCGACTAAACATCGAATACACATTCTTGTGTTTGTATTTCTTTCTACAGTACTCGCAGCAATGCCTGTTAAGAAGATTTCAAAGGATCTCAGCATGAGAATGAAGGAGATGTACACGAGCGGACAACGAATTGCAGATATCCAGCGCTGGTTAACTGCTTCTGGCCTCGTTGTGCCATCAAGCACTGTGTGCTATCATGCACAAGGAAAAAACAGAGACCGCAAAAAGGCACCAAGGGTAACAAATGCGTAAGTATACTGTATTTATAAAACTTAACCAAAAAAAATATAGAAAACTGTAGTGTACATCTACAGTATACCGTATTTATATAGTATATTTATTATATTACAACAGTATATACTGTAGTGTACTGTATGTGTGGTCAATTTATATTTTTTGTGCAGCAGTATACACTTTTGGTATATTGCAATTCATCTGACAACGGAATATACAGTATATGATGTGTATTTATTATGATATAACAACAGTATACCGTATTTATATAGTATATTTATTATATTACAACAGTATATACTGTAGTGTACTGTATGTGTGGTCAATTTATATTTTTTGTGCAGCAGTATACACTTTTGGTATATTGCAATTCATCTGACAACGGAATATACAGTATATGATGTGTATTTATTATGATATAACAACAGTATACCGTATTTATATAGTATATTTATTATATTACAACAGTATATACTGTAGTGTACTGTATGTGTGGTCAATTTATATTTTTTGTGCAGCAGTATACACTTTTGGTATATTGCAATTCATCTGACAACGGAATATACAGTATATGATGTGTATTTATTATGATATAACAACAGTATACCGTATTTATATAGTATATTTATTATATTACAACAGTATATACTGTAGTGTACTGTATGTGTGGTCAATTTATATTTTTTGTGCAGCAGTATACACTTTTGGTATATTGCAATTCATCTGACAACGGAATATTTATATAGTATATTTATATTACAACAGTACTGTATACTGTATATTTTGTCTATTTATATTTATAGTACAGCAGTATACATTTTTTGTATATTTATATTTACTGTATATTACAACATTACATGTACAGTATACAGTATACATTTTATATTGCTGCATATTAATAACACAATATAATTTCTTTGCATTGTAGGGAGACTACTCTTCTGGTGGACAGAATAAGTGAGGAGAATGATGAGAGGAGCGCATTAAGGGTTAAAAACACTCTTCAGGAAAACCACAATCTGACTGTATCCGAGAGCAGCATAAAGAAGATGAGACGCAGAATTGGATGGAAATATGGACGTGTGAGGTTAGTAGTGGACAGTACAGGAGGTACTGTACTGTAAAGTAAAAATGTTGTTTTGCAAACTGTACTGCGCTGTGACGCTAACATTTTTTATTCATTGTCATTACAGAGCGTACCCCATGATACGGGACGCAAACAAAATCAAAAGAGTGCTCCAGGCCCAGGCATGGATCGACAGCGGTGAGACTTTCCAGGATTGCATCTTCACTGATGAGTCTACTGTGTCGCTGGAGAGATTTGCAAGATTTGCGTTCCACAAAAAAGGCCGCATAACTTTGAAGCCACGGCCAAAACACCCTGTGAAGCTGCATGTGTGGGGTGCCATCTCTAGGCGTGGACCGGGATGCATTGTCGTCTTTGAAGGTACAATTTCTCAAATATAATGCCGCCTAATGCACTGTACTTGACTAGTGTTGCCTTACCGTATGCACTGTACTGTACTATTGAGCACTTTTCTTTTCTTGCTATAGGAATCATGAATAAAGATTTCTTCCAAGACAACATTGTGCCCGTGATAGTGCGATACATCACACAAGACTTTCCCAATGGTCATCGCTTTTACCAGGACAATGATCCCAAGCACACCGCGTCGACGGCGCATATCCTTGAGCGCGGCATCAACTGGGTGAAGACGCCAGCGGAGTAAGTGTAGTAGACCGTGTCCCATTTATATTCCCCACTGTTTTTACTGTGTACTCTATCTCTTAAACTAATTGTCCTTTCTTTCCAATCACAGATCACCAGACTTCAATCCGATCGAAATGGTCTGGCATCAGCTGAAGGACCACATCCGTAAAGTGGCGAAACCCTCCAAGAAGGACGAGTTGTATACAGCCATAATGAGTTTTTGGAACGATGTACTCACCGAGGAACGATGCAATAAATATATAGACCATATTGCCACTGTGTTGCCCATTGTCATCGCGCGCAATGGACAAGCATCAGGAAAGTAGTACAGTGCTGTAGTATTGTACAGTAGGTACACTATGATACAGGTAAGTATGGCACAGATTTTAGCTTTCCCAATAGTCAGAGTTTACAGTAGTTCCAGTATACAGTACAGTAGACTAGTTTGACATACTACAGTAACTGCCTACTAACTGCTCCATTTTTTCTTTCCAGAGAAAGCTGCACCAGCCACCTACTGTACAGTAGGTCTACCATAATACAGTACGCACATACAGTACAGTACAGTAACTAAACAAAGTTTTTGTTTTCTTGTCGTTCCAGGAAAAAGGGTGCACCAGGGTGGAGGGGGGGCCTTGTGTTCGTCAAATCTGCTTGTGCAGTCAAATGTACAGTATATAAACAGCAGTAATGATGTACACAAAACCTCTCCTCTCTCAATGAACTACTGTACCGCAGACACAATGAGGATACTGTTACAGTATGAAGGGAAAAAGAACAGGATGGGTTATTTAACATTACAGTATACTGTGCAATATTTATACTGTATATTTATATATACTGTATTTTTATTCTAAAGGTATTCGAGAATGTACTCTACTGTATGAGGACCTGGTGACTTTCAACCCTCTCAGACCCACAGAAAGGATTATTTCACATCACTGTATATTTATCCTGTATATTTTCAGTAATTTAGAAGCAGTGGCTGTTCTGAACAGCCCAGGGCCAGATTAACAAAACAATGGCTTGGATTGGATTAGCCAGACGATTGATGCTTGGCCAGGGAGGGATTAAAATCTCTAAGGGAGGGGGTGGGTGGTGTAGCTGTAGGATTGTACTGTGTCAGTATTTCCAACGCCAGGTCACCCTAATAATTGCATGAATAAACCCCCAAAGACAAGGCCCAAATATACTAGTACAGTATACTGTACAGTACTGTAAAGTATGTATTATTGTGTGTTGATGTTTTGAATTGCTGTTAACTTGAAAAGTTTCACCATTGTATTGTACTGTATTTGTAAATAAAAGTATTTTGTGGCGACTTCAGCAATAAAAGAACTGGTTAATTTATCTCACATAAAGTACGTGAATACGACCGCAATCACCATTGTACAGTAAATGGGTGCATAGGATGGAACGACAGGTGCTAAAGGGGTATACAGTAAATATGATACTGTATTTATCAGTATTGATCAAAGAGAGTTGATCAGAAGGATTCCCCTTATAAAGTATACAGCACTCTATTGTCATTCATACAGTACAGTATACTGTAGTAAAGGGTAGACAACACATGGTCTTGCAGTATACTGTATTACTAAAAATCTGTCAGGTTGACCAGAATCACTGCGGATATCGGAAAATAATACAATTTTATTAATTCTACGTACTGTATATAAGGGGAATCCTTCTGATCAACTCTCTTTGATCAACACTGATAAATACAGTACAGTAATTTATCTCACACTCAGTACTACAAACTGCTTTTTGCTTGCAATAAACAAACAAACAGGGAAGCGCTACTGTATACTGTATGAGTTAGGATCAGGCCCAGCAGCCACTTTATGTTGAAAACCACATATGAAATGAGCATAAATTTGCATGAATAATTACACAAAAATATATAAAATAAATAGCACAAGTCTCTGACAGAGAGAAATTGTCCAGGTGGTGTGGATACAGGTTAATGCCCCTGTCTGATAGGACAGACTCGGGCAAGAATGGCCTGTGAGAGGTGAAAATCCAGAATGGTAGCTGGGATGGAAAGCGCTACCAACTGTGCAGGTATTGAAGTGTGTAGAAATGGGAAGGTGCCGTAGGCATCAAATGTGGAAAGCGCTCACCCAGACTTCATACAGTACACTGCGCTTTTTGCTTGCATACTGCAAAGCCGCAAGACCAGCAACATTGTAAAAAAAGAGCAAAAAAAAGAGCAATGAGCGCGAAATTGGCGTGGGAACTTCTGTTCTAGGGCCCCTAGAAATAATATTCTTTATTTTAGTTATAAACTCACATTTATATATAAAGTATATATTTATTTCTCTTCATGTACTGTATTTATTTAGATTTATTTATTAATTGTGGAGCTGCTGTGCGTGAGGGGCCATGGCCAGGATGGGGGGGGGGGGGGGGGTAACGGTACAGTATGTGGGTAGGGGGTGAGGGTGGTTAGACCTCACAGTACATTATGCACATTGGGCCCCCCTCCTCCCCACATTTACATACTGTACTGTACACTACACGACATCAATGCAGGGAGGGTTTACCAATGCAGGGAGGGTTTACCAATGCAGGTAAGGCTTTAGGCCTTTATATCTCTCTCCCTTCAGTGTAATCTACTTAACAGAAACATTAGGGGGGGAAGGGGCTTTAGGCCTTTATATCTCTCTCCCTTCAGTGTAATCTGCTTAACACAAACATTAGGGGGGAAGGGGTTTTTAAACAATGCTGTGTATAATGTACTGTATAAGGTTTTTTACAATTAGATAGATGTAATCCTTGGTATTGTAAGGGTTAGTTTGGTTTTAAATTGTCTTTTCTGGTTGTTACTTACAGTATATATTGATTTTGGTTTACTTGCTTGGTTAAAATACTTTTTGGTATTGTAGTGTGCATTATCCTTAGCGTTGTATACTGTAGGTGCCTTTAAACCCAGTAACCTACTGTATTGTGATTCACTTTGATTCTCCCTAGTGTTTTTTGAGTCACTATCCTTTTCATGTTTAGGGTTGACAGTGTGTGTCGTTCCCTAGTGCTGTTCATTAGTGTTTAAGGGTCCATGCCTCTTTTTTAAGTGTTTTTAAATCATGTACTGTTTATTCATCCCTTTTTGCACTGTGTCAAATAAATAAACAAATATATCAATTGCATACCTGAGTGCTCCCATACGGGTTACTTTTTTCTCTTTTCACTCACATACAGTATGTATATATATATATATATATATATATATATATATATATATATATATATATATATATATATATATATATATACAGTATATATACACAGTGTATATATGTATACTGTATATATATATATATATATATATATATATATGTATACAGTGTATATACTGTACAGTATATACAGTATTTATTTCTCTTCATGTCTTTATTTATTTATTTATTTATTTAGATTTATTTATTAATTGTGGGGCTGCTGTGCGTGATTTTTTTTTATTGGGGTTGAGGGGGGTGTTTGGCCCTTGGTGTGAGTTTACGACTTGCAGCAGCAGCAGCACAATTAATAAATAAATATAAATAAATAAATAAATAAATGACAATAAATACATTTGAAATACATTTTTATTGATAGTGTACATGTGCAGGGGGTCTCCGGAGCTGAACCGCGGTGGTTTTAGGTCTGGGGACCCCGTGCCCCCCGAGATACAGGCCCCTTTAGGGGGTGCCGGTATCCCTCTGCTCTGCTTGGTTAAACGCAGAGCACTCAGCACTCAGAAACACAGGCCAGCCAGATTGAAACACACACACAATAGGGGGAGGTTTTTTTTACATAGCTTGCAGGGAAGCTTAACGCACACACACAATAGGGGGATAGGGGGATAGGGGGAGGTTTTTTTTACATAGATTAGAGAGAAGGCAGGGCGTTTTAAAAGCGAGAATAGGGGGAGGGGGTTTTACATAGATTTTATTTATTTATTTATTTAGATTTATTTATTAATTGTGGGGCTGCTGTGCGTGAATTTTTTTTATTGGGGGTGAGGGGGGTGTTTGGCCCTTGGTGTGAGTTTACGACTTGCAGCAGCAGCAGCACAATTAATAAATAAATATAAATAAATAAATAAATAAATGACAATAAATACATTTGAAATACATTTTTATTGATAGTGTACATGTGCAGGGGGTCTCCGGAGCTGAAGCGCACAGGTTTTAGGTCTGGGGACCCCGTGCCCCCCGAGATACAGGCCCCTTTAGGGGGTGCCGGTATCCCTCTGCTCTGCTTGGTTAAACGCAGAGCACTCAGCACTCAGAAACACAGGCCAGCCAGATTGAAACACACACACAATAGGGGGAGGTTTTTTTTACATAGCTTGCAGGGAAGCTTAACGCACACACACAATAGGGGGATAGGGGGATAGGGGGAGGTTTTTTTTACATAGATTAGAGAGAAGGCAGGGCGTTTTAAAAGCGAGAATAGGGGGAGGGGGTTTTACATAGATTTTATTTATTTATTTATTTAGATTTATTTATTAATTGTGGGGCTGCTGTGCGTGAATTTTTTTTATTGGGGGTGAGGGGGGTGTTTGGCCCTTGGTGTGAGTTTACGACTTGCAGCAGCAGCAGCACAATTAATAAATAAATATAAATAAATAAATAAATAAATGACAATAAATACATTTGAAATACATTTTTATTGATAGTGTACATGTGCAGGGGGTCTCCGGAGCTGAAGCGCACAGGTTTTAGGTCTGGGGACCCCGTGCCCCCCGAGATACAGGCCCCTTTAGGGGGTGCCGGTATCCCTCTGCTCTGCTTGGTTTACAGGCCGCGATCACGTGATCGGGACCTTTAAACCAAGCAGAGGGCTACCGGCACCCCCTAAAGGGGCCTGTATCTCGGGGGGCACGGGGTCCCCAGACCTAAAACCACCGCGGTTCAGCTCCGGAGACCCCCTGCACATCTACACTATCAATAAAAATGTATTTCCAATGTATTTATTGTCATTTATTTATTTATTTTTTGGCGGCTGCTGTGTGTGTGTATTTTTTTATTGTGGGTAGCGGGAGGGTGGGTGAATGGGGTATTCGCCCCAACGATGGTTGGGGAGGGCTTGCGGGGGGGGGGGGGGTGGGGTAGCGGGAGGGCTTAACCCCTTCATGACCGTAGCGGTATTAACTGCTACGATCGTGAAGGGGTTAAGTGCACCCGCAACCCCCCCCCCCTCCCGCAAGTCCTAAACTCACACCAAGGGCCAAATACCCCCCTCACCCATCCCCACTACACACAATAAAGCGGGCACGGTGGGTTAACCCCTTCATTGCCTTAGCGGCTATCCGCTATGGTAATGACGCAGCATTTTCCGTATTTTTAATAATATTGATCAGGAGCAGGGGGGTTCCCTGAGCATTAATTTCTGGCTCAGGGAACCCCCTGCTCACTGTACAATATTATTAAAATACAGAAATGATGCTTCTTTACCATAGCGCATAGACGCTAAGGTAAAGAACGAGTGTTTATTTATACTGTATATTGTATGTGTTTTATTGATAGTGTACATGTGCAGGGGGTCTCCAGAGCAGAAGCGCACAGGTTTCAGGTCTGGGGACCCCGTGCCCCCCGAGATACAGGCCCCTTTAGGGGGTGCCGGTATCCCTCTGCTCTGCTTGGTTTACAGGCCGCGGTCACGTGATCGGGGCTTTTAACGCAGAGCTGGATACCGGCACCCCCTAAAGGGGCCTGTATCTCGGGGGGCACGGGGTCCCCAGACCTAAAACCACCGCGGTTCAGCTCCGGAGACCCCCTGCACATCTACACTATCAATAAAAATGTATTTCAAATAATTTTTAATGTGTGGATGTTTGCGCAGAGAGAGAGCAGCGGATCTCTCTCTGCTGCAAACACATCTCGCCCCCGCCGCCCATACAGTACTGTAGTATCATTTATGTATGTGCATATACAGTACAGTACAGTACTGTATGTTAGGGCTTACAGGGGTTGTTGTTATACAGTATATATATATATATATATATATATATATATATATATATATATATATATACTGCATTACAATTCATTATAGGGGACGGCTTCACAGAGAATAGCTCGCAAGCGCCACCATGTGTATTTTGACGGCATTGCAGTATTGTAACCAGCCGGAATAAAAAGCTTAAATTCCTGCCGGAAAATAACGCAATGCACTCTGGCTGAAAAATATCAGAAACCTGAATACACCCGAGTATACCCGAATTCGCGGGACTAGCCGTGCTCGAATAAAGTGTGTCGCCAGTGTACACCACAATGGCCCACTGTGATGGTAGGGGGGTAGCCAGGCTATACAATTAAGGTTAAGCCCATCTGGTTACCCACTGAAAACCATGGGTCCCTGGCAGCTACCTAGCACCATAAGCCAGGGGCCATGTAATGTAATATGCAAAAATTAAAGCAACCCCTTATTTTCCACTTTCCATGTTCCCTTAGTCCCAGAGTCCTGAAACTGCAAAAGTGTAAGTCTTGGGTGGGATATTTGGGTATAAATGCAGTTATTTGTTTGCAGGAGTGTGGCAGGCATGATTTGCCGGTACGCGTGTTGTATTACACCTTGGCTACCCAGTGTCCCCCAGACTCTTGGTTTTCGAGCCCAGATATCACAGACCCATTTCCCTCATAGGTATGGGTCTCCCCAAGACATATTATGAATTAAACTATGTTTTATCATGTTCAGTCAGCCCGGGCATCCACCTTGGTGCTGGGAAGTCTGGATAGACATTAGAGTTCAAAGGAGGGAGGATGTCCAAAGGTGACAAAACCGTTTGGTGGGTGAGGAAGGGCGATTGTCCAGGTCCGGAAAACAAAGGGTACCCTGTGAGTATACCTTTTGAGTCTTCCAGACCTGGCGGAGCCTGCCCAGCGGGTGGCAATGAGTTAACCGGGAGAGATACAGCTCATAGGCGCATTTCCCATTGGCTAATTCATATTTCCTACCCACCCGGTTTTTCGAGCCAGCTTGGCATACCTCCTCCTCTAACGTCCGCCAAAGGACAAGCCCCTATTGGCTGGTGGGGGGGAATTCCCACGCTCTGATTGGTCACTCCTCCTACTTCTATGCTGGGGATAGCAAAGCAGAAGGTATGTAAGGAGATACCCAAGTCAGAGAACCAGACGATCATGTGGCTTGAGTCGATGAAGTGCAGGCAGGCTTTTCAAAGTTGCTCTGTTACGAATAGTCAGGCGCAAGGTCCAAGTTCTCATTTTAGAATGTAGCAGTCATGGCTCAGGTTTATAGCCGAAAAGAGGACCAGAAGCTGAGAGGGATTTCCCGATCAGGGTAAGCCTTCCGAAGCAGACACCCTTCACCTATTTGAGCCTAGTTTTCATCCCCAGACTTCCAGTAAGTGTGTATTTCATCTGTAGTTTGTATATTCATTGTGTGTATGCGGGTTTACCCGAATAAACTTCATTGTGTTCTACTACCATGTTTTGCCTAGTGAATAATCCCGGTATAAATTTGTAAAAAGTCCTGGTCTCCTGTGATAACCACATCCAAGTCATACAAGAAGTTATTTCCCAAAGTAATGAATACGAAGTTTAGGATTTAGCAGAATCAGCAGATTTAAAGGCATTAAGAAGATAAGTATTGAAGAAGCGTACATTGACATTGTAAGGAACATTTATGCCACATAAACAATGAGATTACATGAAGATACAAGCAGCATAAGGATCAGCAAGATGAGACAGGGAGGTACGATGTCACCAAAGTTTTTCACAGCAACACTTCAAGATTGTTCAAGACATTGAATTGAGATGAAAAAATGAATCAAAATCAACAGTGAATACTTGAGTCACCTACGATTAGCAGAGGAAATAGTTATTTTCGCCACAAGTCCAGAAGACCTCCAGGAACAAATCAGAGAACTTGCCAAAGCAAGTAAGAATGTGGGCCACCATATCAATCTCTGCAAGACCAAAATACTGTTCAACAAATGTGCTAACGCTTCAAATATTACAATAAAGGAATTCAAGATGTTGAAAACGTTGTTTACTTGGACAGAAAGTATCTGGGGATTGGAATCTTTCAAATTAAATCAGTAGGAGAATGAAGGTGAGATGAAGTGCATTTAGTAAAAACAAAATGTAAGGCACCGATGATGGTTGGCTCTGGCGGAACTGGATGGAGCCTGGAACTTGGCCATAGAGATGGGCTGTACGTCACAGAGTTGGTGACGGGTAAGTGTCATGCAGGATCGACAGGCAAACACAGTGCAATGGACAAGGCAGAAGTGAATGGGTAGACTGAGGTCAGGGCAGGCGGCAGGCAGGATAAAAGTATAAACAGACAGTCAGGCTGAAGGAAATAGCATAGTCAGGTAGACCATTATCAGTGCGGGCAAAGATCACAAGTGTAGTCAGGCAAGCAGATTATCAGGCAGCAAACAGGTCAGGTGGATACAAAGGGCAAAACTAAATTGATCTGGCAAGTGGTCTGCTTTAGAAGTAAGTCAGGGGGAGTGTGCATGATACTAAGTGATAACAGGTATGAGCAAAAGGCAGGTAGAGCTCAAAAGTATGATGGAGCACTGGAGCTAGCCAGCAGCTGGTTTAACACACTTTCAGAGCTGCTGCTCTGAATTGCAAAGGGCATGGGTTCTGATCCCGTCAGACCTGATAATAGCATTCTCCTCTCAAGCTTTTTAGGGCTTGTGGAAATACTTTAAGGGCATGAACATTTCACACTGGTTCCAGTCCTTTTGACTATAGCTCTTCCAGTCCACCAGGTGCTGGAGCGGTCCTTTCTGTCTCAGGGAGTTGTGGATGTAAGTATTCCTGTTGTATTTGAATTTGTAGAGGGCCTGATTGAGAAGGGTTCCATTAAATACTGGGTGGATTCTTAGTGAGTCTGGAAGGTGGAAACGGAAAGCCACCAGACTGATCTACCATTTAATAAATTGTTGACCATGTTTGGTGTACAGACAATTATGTTTAAAATGTATTTATTTATAATAACATTTATATAGCGCCCTTATCCAGGGTTCTGTACATTAGTTAGTAAAACAATGGTGGGGTTACATATGGAACATTTTATGTGATAATTATGAGGAGACTGGATGGGTGAGGTGGGTGACTTTGTAGGGTTTTGGAGAGTTTAGGAAGGTTGAAGAAGGGGAGAGGGAAGGGGAGATCATGAGCATTGGGAAGGGTGGGGTGAGTGAGGGGATGGGATAGAAGGAAGTTAATGGGGGATCATGGAATGTGATAGAGAATAGATGATGGGTTTTGAGTTGGCTTCTGAAGATGGTTAGGGAGGTGGAAAATTGGATGTGGTGGGGAAGCTTGTTCCAGTAGAAGGGGGCTTGTAAGTCAAATGATCTGACTTGAGAGGAGGCACAGGGGCCTAGGAGGGAGTGAGGGTTGTGGCAGTCAGGGAGCGAAGAGGATGGGAAGGGGTGTAGTGAGAGTTTAGTGCTGCAAGGTACGGGGGGAAAGTCCATTGAGAGATTTGTAGACCAGGGTGAGGAATTTGAAGAGGAAAAAATGTTGGATTGGTAGCCAGTGGAGTTGGGAGAGGGGTGGCATGGGCAGAGTTGGGCAGATTAAGAAGTGTATGGCCTGCAGCTGGGGATTAGTGATGATGGGAGGCAGGAGGAAGCAGGAAACTAAATGCTGCTGTTGGAAGCAGAGATCTCCAGTCATCTTGCTGGTATCCCACCAAAAAGCAGAGATATTGCTCTAGGGTCTGATTTGTGTGCTCAGTTTTCCATTTGACTGGGGGTGATATGCAGATGACAGCTTTATCTTGAATCCCAACAGGGTGAAAAGTTTTCCAGCAACGGGATGTGAACTCTGCTCCTTGATTAGAGATCAACTCCTTAGGGAGCCAGTGCAACCTGAAAGCAAGAGATTAGTAATTTCTTTATCTGATGGAAGTCTCTTAGCAGGTATGAAGGCAATTTTAGTAAACTGGTCCATGACTACCAAAATGGTATTGAAACCCTGAGATACAACTGCCTTTATATTGCCTTGAGTACACAACTGCTATTCTGTTTTTGAGTTACGGGGCGATACGACATGGACTTGTCACGGGTTCAACGATGATCTGTACCTAAGTATTCTACATTTTGAATACTTGTTTTCACTTGCACACACCGGAAGGGCGCGCTGATGTCACAGAGCGGCCTGGCATGGGACAGTGCAGGAGGCATGCCAGAAGCTGGGGAGATGCCAGGTGGCAACAAGAGGCCTGACCAGCACAGGCCGCCCCTTCCCCCGCGGCTAGTGGCAGCACAGTGAGGGAGAGAAGCAGCAGCTGGGGAGTGGCAACCTTCGGACAGAGGAGAGAGCTAGGCCCAATGTAAGTGTGTGTGTATGTATGTATGTACTGTATGTATGTATCTATGTATCTATGTATGTGTGTGTGTGTATATATTTGGTGGGGGGTAGTGTGTGTGTGTATTGGGGGGCAGCAGTAGTGTGTTTTTGTGTATTTGGGGGTATGTATGTATGTATGTCTTTATTTGTATAGCGCCATAAAATGTACATAGCGCTTCACAGTAGTAATACATGTCATATAAATAACAAATATAAATAACAGATCATGGGAATAAGTGCTTCAGACATACTGTAAAAGTAACATTAAGGAAGGAGTCCCTGCTCCGAGGAGCTTACAATCTAATTGGTAGGTAGGGAGAACGTACAGAGACAGTAGGAGGGAATACTAGTAAGTGCGTCTACAGGGGGCCAAGCTTTGTGTCATGTGTCCATGATTATCCAGTGCTACTCATATGCTTCTTTAAGCAGATGTGTCTTAAGGTAGGTCTTTAAGGTGGATAGCGAGGGGGCTAGTCGGGTATTGAGGGGAAGGGCATTCCAGAGGTATGGGGCAGAAAGTGAGAAAGGTTTAAGGCGGGAGAGAGCTTTAGATACAAAGGGGGTAGAAAGAAGACATCCTTGAGAAGAACGCAAGAGTCGTGATGGTGCATAGCGAGAAATTAGGGCTGAGATGTAATGAGGGGCAGAAGAATGTAAAGCTTTAAAAGTGAGCAGTAGAATTGAGTGTGAGATACGCGATTTAATCGGAAGCCAGGAGAGGGATTTCAGCAGGGGAGACGCTGAGACAGATTTAGGAAAGAGTAGAGTGATTCTGGCAGCAGTGTTTAGGATAGATTGTAGGGGAGATAGGTGAGAGGTAGGAAGGCCGGACAGCAGGAGGTTGCAGTAATCGAGACGTGAGAGAATGAGGGCCTGAGTCAGAGTTTTAGCAGTTGAGTAACAGAGGAAAGGGCGTATCTTTGTGATATTGCGGAGGAAAAAGCGACAAGTTTTAGAAACGTTTTGAATATGAGAGGAGAATGAGAGAGAGGAATCAAGTGTGACCCCTAGGCAGCGTGCTTGGGCTACTGGGTGAATGATCGTATTTCCAATAGCAATGTGGAAGGATGTAGTAGGGCCACGTTTGGGAGGTAGTATAAGGAGCTCTGTTTTTGCCATGTTAAGTTTCAGTCGGCGGATGGCCATCCAGGATGATATTCCAGAGAGGCATTCAAAAACTTTGGTCTGTATAGCAGGTGTAAGGTCAGGGGTTGAAAGGGAAATTTGTGTGTCGTCACAACCCAAAAGATGTGATTAGATCACCTAGAGAGAGTGTGTAGAGAGAAAAGAGAAGGGGTCCCAGGACAGAGCCCTGGGGTACCCCCACAGAGAGATCAATAGAGGAGGAGGGTAGTGTGTGTGTGTGTGTATTTGGGGGGTGGGTAGTGTGTGTGTGTATGTGTATTTTGGGACTTAGTAGTGTGTGTACTGTATGTGTGTATTTGGGTGGGCGTTAGTGTTTATGTGTGTGTGTGTGTGTATATTTGGGAGAGTAGTGTGTGTGTGTGTGTGTGTGTGTGTGTGTGTGTGTGTGTGTGTGTGTGTGTGTGTGTGTGTGTGTGTGTGTGTGTTGGGGGGGTAGGGGTAGTGTATGTATGTATTGTGTATTTGAAAATGACAAACTGTTTTGCATGGAAAAACAATGAAAACAATACATAAAGGGACTTATTATTGTGAGATGCATTTTATTCCCCCACATATTTTTTCTTTTCCCCAATTCTGATTAAAGTAAGTTTGTCGCATGTTAATGCTTATACAGTATATACCTATTAGTGTGTGTACAGCATATGTATGTGTTTGTGGGGGTGTAATATTCATGCATGTGTTGCGGCTCTCGGAATATTTTGAACAAAGACATTTTTTATAAAATGTCTCTTCTTCCTTGTAAGGTTGCTGACACCTGCCCTAGTGCATCACCATAAAAATTAACAATTTATTAAAAGGGGGGAGACAAATGCCTACTTACAAGAAAGACAATAAAAACAAGCATAGAAATATACACCCAGTTACCGGCAACCGGCTTTAAATTCTGCAGTTAACTGGAGGACGGTCTCAGTAGATACAAGTTTGCAGCATCAGCAGGTATCCCATGGACCTCAACTTTTGTGTGCCGGCATCCAATTTGAGCGAAAAAAGGTCCTCATATATGTCCTTATGATCGCACACAAACCGGCTGAATATTTCGCATCCACGTCGAGAAAAATCCCAGTGCTGCCGGAGATCAGTTGCTTGCTATGGGAGTCTCGGGCACGGCCCAGCATCGCGTGTCAAGGCTGCGTTGTGACGCAGATAGCCCTACACTTTATCAGGGGTCCCTGTTCACTAGGGTGTGTGCGCTTTTCCTCTTGTTTTTAGATACATTTTACTGTAGTAATATAACCTTGACTAATGGTACTTCAAACTAATATTCAGTAGTTGCTCCTTATGAACTTGAACTTTTGCCTCTTTTTTGTTACCTAATATTATGTAACGTTAATGTTTTGAATGCTTAAAAAAATAATTTTATATATATATATATATTGCAATACTAAATTACATTACACTATTTTTGTAAGTACTGTAATGTGTCTCATGAAATCAACACCACAAGCAGTGGTGTGAAAAAGAAAGTACGCCCTCTTTGAATTCTATGGTTTTACATATCAGGACATAATAACAATCATCTGTTCTTTAGCAGGTCTTAAAATTAGGTAAATACAACCTCAGATGAACAACAACACATGACATGTTACACCGTGTCATGATTTATTTAACAAAAATAAAGCCAAAATAGAGAAGCCATGTGTGAAAAACTAAGTACACACTTACTGCTTCCATAGGAATTAAGATGCTAAGTAGCAGACAGGTGCTGCTAATCAAATGCCCCTGATTAATTGATCATCAGCATCACATAAAACACAGAGAAACAACAATATGTTTTTGGTAAGGACAAGTACGTGCAAACAGAAAGTTACCATCCTTAACCTTCAAAATTCTCTCTTTACCACAGCAGAATTGGGGAAATGTCTGACTTCTGGCAACACGTTATTTTACTAAAACTTATAAAATATCAAGCCTCATTATGACGTGTCAGTGCAACCTAGTATTGAATATTGTGCATAAACATTTTGGAAACGACTTGACTGTACATCAATTAAGTCAAGCATTTCTTTGCAGTCTATTTTTGTGTGTGCCAAGAATAAATAAAAACAGTGCAGATTAAATTCTCCCAGCATTCAAAATCATTACGTTGTAGAAAATACCCTGAGGTCTAGTGAGAACTATTCCTTCTTAATTAGGCTCTCAGGGAATGAGCTGAGCTTTATAGCAGACACAGATAGGCCTTTAAAAAAGGACTCTGGCAGATGAACAGATCCTATAAGTCCCTTTGGTGGATGCGTAAAACATATTTAGTTTACAAGGGATAGTTTTCTATTACTCATATAGTTACACTCGGTTAATTTAACCTATACTAATCTAATAAAGGACGATACTGTATGTTATTATGCAAAGGGCAATGTATCATGCAAGTTTGATTCTTACAATGTATAACTGCTAATTACTTAATTGTTTATTTGCATTTGCCTTGTTCTATTGGAAAGCATAATAGCCCATAACACTGCTGTCGCCGGAAGACAGCTTAGGGCCAAGTAACTTGAAGCCGTGTATCCAGGTATACTGCATGAGTTTATCGTAAACAAATAAATAAAAATATATATATACTGTATCTATAAACCAAGTGTAAAAAAAAGATCATCTTCTATTACACATAGCAGGGGTCACTGAGATTACTCTCAGAGATTTACTAATCCCACTACTGTATACTTTGCAATGAGACACCAATCTTTACTCGGCTCATGTGATATACTAATGTATATTTGTTCTATAGGAGTGCTGATCAATGATTTCTTCTAAAAACAATAATGTCTATTGTATAGATGTCATTACCTAATTCATATTGTTATAGTTGCCGCAGCATCTACCCCAACTGTTCTAGTTAGCTAAAAAAACAGAACCACAACCAATAAGAGGTGAAACACAATGGAAGAAAGCCTAAACTAAAAGAGCACTTCATAATGAGACAAAAAATGTATCCTCAACAATCACAGGAAACAAAGCACAGAAAAAAAAGAGTGGTCCGGAGGGCTATTATACTGTATAAAAAATGTGTTATTTTAGTTATTTTATTCTTATTATATTGTGCCAATTTCTCTTAATACTTTTATTTGCAGCTCACAGCTGTTCCTGTCTTTCACAAGACTGACCTTTAAATGCATATTTGTATTTTCATTACAAATAGAATATCTCTGTATTTCTGCTGATATAGGGGTAGATACGCCAACCTCCATTAAATCTGGCATACTAATATGACGTTACCTAATTTAGTAATGGACGTTAGTTCCCTTGATTTAACGGGTATCCGCGAAGCTAATTTTGTGCAAAATTAACGTCGGGTATGTTCATTGGCATATGGCTAATACGGCGTTAGCGGGCCAAAATCGGGATAAACGCTATCCCGCCACTAACTGGATGTATCTCTGGCTCATGTTAGCAATAGGATAATATTACAAAAAGGTTTATAGATACAACGCAAAGGATACCTATTTGCACTCACTAGAAAACAAACGTTTAGGCCGGAATTGTTTTTTATCCGAGGGTACTAATGTCCCTATATGGCCACTCACAAAATTGTGGGTACAATTAAAAAAGCATTTATATATATATAAATATATAAAACATATACATATATACAAAAAAGTGTGTAAAAGGGTTAAAAATTCGGGGAGGTTGCCAACATAGAAAGGGTACCTTATCTCAATACAGCACCTAAATCTAACTGTGTATACCCAATTAGGGATTTCTAGATACATTTGCGGTGTAGAAGTTAATATAAAAAAAGGTGTATATGTACATATTAGCCATAGAGTAAAACAATGGTTAAAGAATGTGATGAAGCATACCCTATGTAGCCACCTAAGGCAAAAAAACAGGTATGTACTGTAATACACACAATGCAAACGTAATAGTAACATATGTTGCTTAATTGAAATTGTCCAATAGTTGCAGATGGCTGTTTAAATCCGATCAAAGTGTTTAGTACTTAACCACAATAACGTTGCAATTCAGCTAAGTGCCACAATGAAAGCAATAGTTGTAGACAACTTTATAAACATCAACCTGCTATATTCCAGCTTCTATTTCGATGAATTCACTGGTTGTGAGTTTTCACCACATATCAAACGGCTATCACTAAACAGACTAGTTGATTCAGTCAGATAGAAGTCACTCTGAGAAGGTTTTGTGTTTATATTATTAAACATTTAAAACTTGTTATTTCACAATGTTTGCTTAATAAAGTATAATTCTCATTATTGCATTTTATGTATCATCACGAAAATCACTTATATTCTGAATTGCTGTTGTTCATACAATTCATGAATAAAACTAAATAGTTAAGGGTACTCGATCTTAATTATATGAAGATATCAGCATATACCCTTCAATCATCCTACTATGTTATCACTATCAGCCAGTTATACATAGAATAGGAGTATAATACTCAATATCGTTACATATTCTAAGCATCTGTTTGTTAAATGCTGAAAACCGACATAAGACCTGAGCTGTGTTAGCCCTGCCCCCGTCTCTCCCTCCACCGGCGTCACCTTAGTGACGTCATAAAACCGACGTCGGTTTTATTGTTGGTTTTATTTCCTGTGTATAGCAAAAGGATAAGGAAGATGCCTGGTATATATTACACTGCAATATATACCAGGTATCTTCCTTCCCAATAAAAAATACATAATACCTAAATACATAATAACCTTTTGAAGCCAGGGTACTAAGGTAACTGTAGACGGACATTCACAGAGGTACACAATTAGGAGGCTTTATAATGTGAAATTATAATAGGCTTTATTGTGCCTGTTCCTTTTCATCAGGAAATTATCCAAACACAGGGGGGGGGGGGTAACAAAGCTTCCATTCACTTGGGAGTATTTCTAGTGAAATCCTATGCAATTAGTTCACATCTCCATTAGTTAAGCATGTCTCGCAGCCCCAAAACATATTGCATGAAAATAAGCAGATATAAGCAGTCTCTTAAGAATAAAAGTCTTATCTGTTTCTTGGAGGGAAAATCTTCTCACTTCCTAGTTCAGCTTCAGGTGTAGTAGTTTTCCCTGTGTCTTGAAATCAGCTCTGCTGTGCAGAGCTCAAGACCGGTCAGCTCCAAAGATCAGCTCTCAGTCAGAGCTAAGGAGTCACTTCCTGTCTCAAAGGCAGGCTTTTTGTAAACAATCTAATCAGGCAGGTGGTATTGAGTAATTAACTACCACACTGCTAGATTAAAGAAACATTATTCAACAGGGATAAGTCCTGTTTGTGGGAAGCTCGGGCTTACCACGGCCAAAGCCCATCCTTCCACTCTCATTCTAGATATCTCTGTGACTTGAATGAGAGTGGATGGAGAAAGAGAACCCTCTGTCTGGGTTTGGAGCCCTTTCTCCAGTTTATTTTTGTCTCCTCCCGAAGATGCTTGAGATCAGCACTCCTCAGTCGCTCGAGGAGGACTTTTTCCACGTACAGTCTTTTTATCGCGTACGCGGTCTTGAGATTTCTGTTGCGTCGGGCACTCCTCTTTTTGTAGACAAAGTGTATGGCAACAGTTGTAGAGCAGTTAGGACTAGCCCTTAGAGTTATCTGCTCTTGAAGTGGTCTTTCTGCAGCTTCTCCACACCACGGAGTCGCCAGTTCAGCTTCTTCAGCTAAGGATTCTTCTGGCTTTGATTCTGCACTCCTACCTCTGTTTGTTGCCTGTTGGGCAGCTGTAGGTTTGGCTAGTGCTTTCTTTGGTGGCTCAAACTTTGTAATTTTGTTTTGAAGTTGCGTGGAGTCCCCAACTCTCACTGTACCCTTGTCCTTGCGGGCATTAGTTACTGTGGGTTACTGGTGCTTGGGCAGAGCCAATACCTTTTTCCGTATTGGAGGAATCTGTATCAGAGTCTCCTTCATATTTTGGAGCTCTGTAATTTTTGTCGTCAAGGTTGCCGCTGCGTCTGTTTTCTCCTTGGTGTACTGACTCAAGGGAATGGAACAGTCTCTCTGTCTCTCCAGCTCTTGCTCCAGTTTCTGAGCCTTCTCACGCTCCCTCTCATACAGAGTCACCTGGTATCGAAGCTCCGCTTCCAACGATGCTCTGAATACATAAAGCGTGGCCTTTAGCTCCTCATACTGCTCTGTGGGGACGTACTGGGTATTCAGACGTTCCTGCAGTGCTTGTACCTCTTTAGCAGCCTGCAGTTTTTCTTCCTGTAGCGTTTGCTGCTTCTCCTCAGCACACTGGAGGTGTGTACGCAGACCTTGCAGTTGGTTCTGCAGTCGATGCTCTGCGTCAAACTTTTCCTTGACTTCTTCTGTTAACTGAAAATTTTCTTCTTTCAGTTTTAAGTTTTCTCTTTTTAATCTTGAATTTTCTCCTTTTTCAGTCTCTGTATTCTTCAGGGCCTCTTTGCAGTCCTCCTTCCATTTACGCACATCTGCTTTGAGAATGACAATCTCCTGGCGTGAGACTTCCTTCTCTAGGTTGAGGGTCTGAAGTTCCTTCTGAGAGACTTTGAGATCTGTTTCAAGATTACCAATAGTTTCTTTAGCAATGTCCAGCTCCTCAGTGAGACGGTGTAGTTCCTTCCTGGAAACTTCCAGGTCTGTGCGGCAGCTGTTGGTCTCATGATGTGAGGCATCCAGTGCTCTGCGGAGTGTCTGAACCTCTTTCTGAGATACGTCTACCTCTATCCGGACACTGTTGACCTCCTGTTGTGAGGCATTCAGCTCTATGCGAAGAGTGTGAACCTCTTGCTGGAAGACTGTCATCTGCTTCAGTGCCTCCTCATACTTCCGCTTTAGCGTAGCCACCATTTTATCAGATTGGCTCTGCTTGTCCTCCATGGCGGAAATAGTAGCCTTTGCAGTATCTAGCTCAGTCTTGAGATCCTCCAATTCGGTCTTGGCCGCAGAGTAAATTGCGAGCACAGTCTTCTGTAGCTCAGCATTATTTTTTCTCTCCCTTTCCAATTCTTCACAGAGTAGATCACAGTCATGCCTGGCAGCTTGCAGTGCATCTTCAGGGCTGGTCAAGGGACCGTCACTCACTGGCTCCGACTCCACTTCCCTGGGATGGTTGGCCGAGGGTTCCTCATTGTTGGCACCAGACAGACACTTCTTTGGGGTACACGACTTCTGCCTTGGGCCCTCTGGATACTCGGTTACCCGCGGGACGAATTCTCCATTTTCTCTAGGCTGCAGGGCAACTCGGTCCCCCTTTTCCTCCACACAGGATCTGTGGACATGTCTGTTCCTTCCACGGTAAGTGAAGAACTGCTTTTCTTTTTCTTTTTCCGCCTTTTTTATTTGGAGGACACCGTCCCTTCAGGGATATTGGGTTCTCCATCTTCATTTGAAATTTTAGCAGCTTCATTATATACGCCAGGCTTTTCTTGCAGCTGCTTTAGCTGACAGAAATATTCGGTGATCCACTGCTCCCGCTCTGTCTCCTGCTGATCATATTCGTCATCAAAGGGAGCGGTCTTTTCTGTCCGTGCCGAGTTCAGGCACCCGCACCATTCTTGGGGTGTTTTGTGGGTGTGACTCAGTTCGGGTTCCCCATAAGAGATGTCTTCCTGGACTGGAAGGGCCACTCTTCCGCGGGGTAGGGTTCATTACAGGAACGCTGCATCTTGTCCTCCATTTTTAGGCTATCAGGTGTAATTTTCTTTCTGACCTAAGGAGGCACTATTACAGCTGTTGCCACTGTATTTGCTAGAACCCCCAATTGTGGTAGTCCTACAGATGGGCATATTTTGCTTGTAGAGGTCGTAGCTCTCACAGGTATCTCTGTAGACTTTTCTTTCTTGGGTAATTTTTTTTTCAATATCAGCAGTACTGTGCATGCATTTTCTTTTATCAAGTATACAAGATGTGCAGTTGCTAGGTAAAAAAAGTCTATTTGCTATACACCATTTACTTGCTAGGTGCAATGCCTCCGCTTCAGCAACAGAATTTGGTTTTCTGCCTGAGTTCAGTAATTTTCAGTCTCATCTTTGGGTATTATGGCATTCACACTTCACACTTTGGGTGTCTGTTTTGCTCCCAAGATAATAGGCATACTTTTTTACTTGCAGGAAAAAAAAACATTCTTTGCGGTGGACTCAACACTCAGCAATTGGCTTTGAAAGACAATTTACTTTATAGGGCAATTTTACACTCAGCATTTGTTTGCTAAAAATTCCCCTGCTTCAGCACAGTCTTGTATCAATTTTCACACTTTTCTGCATATACTCCATTCACAGCTGGTAGCCCTATGCGGTGTGGCAACCTTTATTTGCAAAATCAGTACCACTCGTGGGTCACCATCTGTATTCACTGCTTCAGCAAAACTTTTGAAAACAACAAACACCTATCCCTTTTAAGGGCTGACTCACTTCTTGAACCCTGACTATGGCTGGAAGGCAAAACCCCTATTTCAATGACCATATTACGCTTTGTGATAGGCAAATAAAGTTTTAGCTGCTTCAGCAGTCTCTCTCCTCTTGGGATTGGGGCAAAGAGTCCATCTGTGGTTTTGTAAGTTTCAATGCAGTGTAAGTTTCAGTGGTGTGTCCCTTTAACTCTGAACTCTGCTGCATGAGGTTTTTTTTTTTTCAGACTGTCTGTAGGCAAAAAGCATTAAAAAAATCCACATAAAAATCTCCGGTCCTTTTTTACTATAAGGACACCTCTTGTCCCACCTCGGTCACCATATGTAGACGGACGTTCACAGAGGTACACAATTATGAGGCTTTATAATGTGAAATTATAATAGGCTTTATTGTGCCTGTTCCTTTTCATCAGGAAATTATCCAAACACGGGGGGGGGGAACAAAGCTTCCATTCACTTGGGAGTATTTCTAGTGAAATCCTATGCAATTAGTTCACATCTCCATTAGTTAAGCATGTCTCGCAGCCCCAAAACATATAGCATGAAAATAAGCAGTCTCTTAAGAATAAAAGTCTTATCTGTTTCTTGGAGGGAAAATCTTCTCACTTCCTGGTTCAGCTTCAGGTGTAGTAGTTTTCCCTGTGTCTTGAAATCAGCTCTGCGGTGCAGAGCTCAAGACGGTCAGCTCCAAAAGTCAGCTCTCAGTCAGAGCTAAGGAGTCACTTCCTGTCTCAAAGGCAGGCTTTTTGTAAACAATCTAATCAGGCAGGTGGTGTTTAGTAATTAACTACCACACTGCTAGATTAAAGGCACATTATTGAACAGGGATAAGTCCCCTGTTACAGTAACCAAGGGGTTAAAACAAACGCCCTAACTAGCCTAGTACAATGCTCTGGCATACATAACCCCCTCACCCCACCCACAACCCTCCCCAGGTGGTTTACCCTCCCTTCCTGGGTCATCTAACCCATAACCCTACAGTAATGGGCAATAGGCTAATAAGGCTTTTGGCCAGAGAAAAAAATAACGGCGAATATATTACAAATAAATACATTTAAAAAAATACAATCACATAATGTAAAGATTATCATTTGAATCTATAGAATGTTACTGTGGCTACCTAGGACCTCAAAGGGGGCCTAGATACCCACATTGGCATAAATGTATTACTTACCCCAGCTGGGATATCTAGGCCCTATTGAGAGCCTAGGTAGCCACAGTGACAATCAATAGATTAAAATGATTGTTTTTTTAAATATGTGATAGTGGGTTTATTAATGTATAGTATGTCTTTGAAATTTATTTAGTAATGCATTTCAATGGGTAAAAGCCCAGTTAGCCACATTTGACTAATAGGGCTATTGCCCATTAGTCTAGGGTGGGGTGGTGATGGTAGGTTTGTTGGGGTGTGGAGGTAGGAGGATGTGTTATGGGGGCAGGTGCCTCCGGGAGTTATGGGGAAGGGTTAACCTCTCCTATGCCATAGCGGTTGAACCGCTATGACAAACTATAGTACAATGGGTAGTAGGCGAGGCATGGTTTTTAATTAACCCCTTAATTACCTTAGTGGCCATGAAGGCATGCATAATGCATATGCAACACCCCACCCCCGGCTGCAGAAGATAGGGTGTACACGTATTCAGTCTCTCCTTGCACTGCAAACAGGGTTTCTACCTGCTTCAGCGTAGTGTAGCTCAGTCCGTTTTTACCTTTAGTCTCAGGGCTTCTCTGGTGGATCCAGGCTAAGGCTTGTAGTGAGGCGTAGAATAAGTAGAAAAGGGCACCAGGAACTTTTAACAGGATGCTTGTCAGCAGGATCATCATATCAAACAGCATAGACAGGACAGGCTTTCAGTATCTCTCTCATGCAGCAGCTCCCTCTTGTCTGCAGTTCCTCTCAGGACCCAACTAAGGCTGGGGCCATAGAGGGGGTAGCAGGGCTGAGGCGCGCTGACGCTGAGGCTCGCCTGCTGAAATCTGCGCGATTTCATGCCCATGCAGGCGAGCCAGCGGGTGTGATCGGGAGGCGGGGGGAGACTGAGGGAGGCGGGGCAGTGACGTTGCTGGGCCAATCGCCCGCGACGCACCGACGTCAACGTCACGGCGCCGACGTCACGGCACGCTGATTGGAAGTTTTTCAGCCTACAGCGCTCTGAAAAACAGTTTGGCTTTCGGCTGAAAAATCCAGCGCCTCAGCACGCCTGCGGACGCTCGCGTGAGCGTCCTCACGGCTCAGCACGGTCGTGCCTTCTATGGACTCAGCCTTAGTCCTGGATAGGAGTGGAGTAGGCTCAGCCCCAGGTCCCTACTTAAACCTGGGCTATAGCCCTGCAGCATGGGAACCTCTGTGCCTGCACCAAGCACCTAAGACTCAATCCACCAGCCCAGCAGAGAACCAAAAAACCTCCCCCCTATGGTGGGTCCCCACCTTATATACCACGGGGATGTAACCCTTTCCCCCTCTGTCTCTGGGCAAAACAAATTGCGGTAGCAAGTCTGTCATCCTACCGATCATATGACCTACTAGAACTCTTCAGGCCCTGACCGACAAGCATGTGCCTGGAGATTGCAACAATATAACTTAGCTAGGAGCCAACTCATATGCAGGACCGTGTGCAAGGGATTTAACCCCAACCCTGCCATAGCCTACATGCTAAAAGGGGCTTGATTTTAGCAAAGGGGCTACACATACATTCGTGGCCACTATGGCTTCCAAGGGGTTAATGGTCCAAGGTCATGACTACTGTACATATTTTGGCCAAGTCCAGGGTATTCACGTTTGCGTCCTATATGGCTAAGGCAATATTCGAAGTCTAGGTTGCCCACTTCAGAAACCTGGGCAAGTCCAAATACTTTTCTGCTACCTGGCTTCCAGCACCTAACACCAGGTACAGCATATCCATGACCTAAATACAAATGTGTTTATTCCAGCATTAAATGTAACGAGCTGCTGAGGATATGCATTGACGCGGACCCCACTTCTTTTACATATCATTAGCACAAACGTCCGTTAAAATTACCGGCAGACCATCGTTACTTTAACACGACACTTAAAGCCTCGATGATGAGCTTTGAAGATGACCATTAAAAAACTTTTAAATGTTCTGTTTTTAGATTGATGTTTTTAACGGTATCTGATTTCAAGCCATTCATTTTTATAATGTGTGTGTATACATCATTAAAATGTTTCCTATTTATCTGTAATTCCTATTTCACGATTCCTACCTTTGACTGTGAATTTAATATCACCTACAGTATTACCAAAATGTGATCTTCTCTGTCGTTAATAAGGCTCCATAACATACTGTATATATTACAATTCTATACCGTACTGCACTATTCTGGTGAATAAGCCTATTATTTTATATAAAACTCATTTTTGGCATTACAAGCTCTTAGATGTAATTTTTGTACTATGAGCCTTTTGTATCATGCACCTCTAGTTCTAATCCTAAAGTGCATATTTAACATCTTGCATCAGGAACAAACCATACTACGGTCCCTAGATGAAAAAGCATGAATATAATTTACAAGCTTTCAATCCTTACTGGGTTTTGCTTTAGGCCTCACTGAAGTTAAAAGTGGTTTAGCAATCTACATTATCTGAAAACCTGTCTTGTATATAGCATTTTCAGCAGATTCAGGCTGGTATTCTTTTTAACTTTGAATTAATTATCGGAGGCACACACAGTCACACTTGTAGGATGAACGTGATAAGAAAAGTTTTGAAAAATGATTAATCAGTGTGATTTTACTAGTGAGGCTAGCTTTATTATGCGTGTCAACTTATTTAGGGGACATTGTATTGTATTGTATGTCTTTATTTATATAGCGCCATTAATGTACATAGCGCTTCACAGTAGTAATACATGTGGTAATCAAATAAATAACAGATAATATAAATAACAGATCATGGGAATAAGTGCTTTAGACATAAAATTAACATTAAGGAAGAGGAGTCCCTGCCCCGAGGACATGGTTATACAGTATATATAGATCTATACGGTATGATAGACTTTACCACATCTAAAAGTACATTGAACAGTATATTGTGTTTTGACAAACATTTATGAAAACAATTGGAAAGAGGGATCTAGGAAAACTTTATATGACAATAATAAGTCTGATTTGTGCAAATGTATATCAAATACTATTGTTTGCATCACAATTAAAGAAAATGGATTTAATCTTCAACATACAGGCAGATGGCATCTTGCTCCCCTTTGCTTACATAGATAGAAACATAATGTTCCTTCTGTATGCTGGAGAGGATGTCGACAGATAGGTTCTTACATATACCGTTGGTGGGCTCCCACAAATTATCCCCATATTGGACAAAGTCTTCTATTTATTACACAACATTCTTGGTGTTCCAAATCTAAAGATTTTTTCCATAGACCACATAAAGAGCTGGACAAAGATCTAAAAAATCAGCAAATGCCCTTGCGTGCCAAATTCAAGTTGCCACCAGATGCATCATGCCCAAGCATTAGCCCCAACCTAACCCACTTTCCATGGTACCAATAAAATATCAGGTGTGCTCAATGGTAAAGTTTACTAATTTACCTCATTACAACCCCCAATATTGCTTTATTCTCTCTGATAAACCAAATGCTTTGTAACCAATAACACTATGGTCCTTATTCAGTAACCGCCGATTTATCCAGCGCTATTGCATGGAAAACTCATTTACAGAATAAGTGACTAAAGGGGACATTTTAGCAGTTGTAAATTAGTCCTTGTAAAACTGCACGGCTTGACATGGTCATAGATCGATGGGATTAAAATGAGCCAAAAATCCGATTTGTAATACAGAATGCGAATCTATAAAAAGTGACAAACCGAACGGTTAAATAGCCAATCCGCTCAGATTGTACTTGCTTTTGTAGCAGAATGACCTAGCTGGTGCTAGTTTACACACTTATGACTAATATTCTTTGTCCCCTTGGCTCATTAACATTCCAGTGGGTGGGGTTGCCGATTCAACAAAGAACAAGCACATGTTAACCCTTAGCACGCTGGTCCTGTGCAGAGGGAAGCAGTTCTTGGGGGGTCCTCATCAGGCTGTGCGCCTTTGGAGCAACGCAGATGTACGCTGGGTGGGTGAGGTTGAATCTGGTGCGTCTGTGAACAAAAAGATCTTTTCTTTGTCCCCTTGGCTCATTGACATTCCAGTGGGTGGGGTTGCCGATTCAACAAACAACAAGCACATGTTAACCCTTAGCACGCTGGTCCTGTGCAGAGGGGAGCAGTTCTTGGGGGGCCCTCATCCGGCTGTGCGCCTTTGGAGCAACGCAGATGTACGCTGGGTGGGTGAGGTTGAATCTGGTGCGTCTGTGAACAAAAAGATCTTTTCTTTGTCCCCTTGGCTCATTAACATTCCAGTGGGTGGGGTTGCCGATTCAACGAAGAACAAGCACATGTTAACCCTTAGCACGCTGGTCCTGTGCAGAGGGGAGCAGTTCAGTGGCTCAGTCATTTTGATTGAGCCACCTGTGCTGAAGCAGAGATATCCTTTAAACCAGACCTGTTGGGGGTACTTGAAGACTGGTGTTGGAATTCACTGCCATATGGGAAGCATTTAGAAAAGGGATTCCCAGCGCGTAGTTCTATTCAGGTGTTCATAAAACTTTAATCGGTGTAAAGTTGCTCCTCACCTTTGCAGCCACTTTTACCCCCACGATCAATCTGGGGGAATTCCCAACCACAGGATATCTCTCCAAAAATTAAATAAAACAAGAAAGGGAGCGAAAAAAATCACTTTATATCCAAATAAAATTGCAATAAAAAAAATGTAAAACATTAAATTGGGGTCTCGATTCTCTTTGAAGTTCAAGTTGCAGGTTTCTGTGTGTTATGAAGGCCTCCTTGGATCTTTAGACATCCCAACACGGCAGACATTACCTCTAAACGCATTTCGCTACTAAGTGCAGGAGACCTCAGGAGGGCGACAGGGGCATGGCAAAGGCGTGGCCCGTGACATCACGCGAATAGTTTGCCTTCATTGGCTGAACCGCTCACGTGATGCTGATGTCACGCTGCCCAAGATAAAAATCCTTGGATTCAGCGATTTCGGTCGCCATCTCGCTGCGCACCGCTGTCGCGGTTTCGCCCACTATTGGCACCCGCGACGGACTTCAAGTACTTGTGATGGCGCTGTGCGCCATCGTCGTGGCCAGTACTATAAGCGCAGCCTTAGTGTGTTCATCCACTTCAAAGCCGTTGTTCTTACGACTATACTACTTCTTAATCTCTTCAGCCTTTATACTGTACATGTATATTTTATTTATTTATAAAATATTCTACCAGGAAGTAATACATTGAGAGTTACCTCTCGTTTTCAAGTATGTCCTGGGCACAGAGTTAAGACAAATTATACATGGTTACAAATACAGTTACATAAATGAACAGGGTATACATTATATACAAGACATTGCATGCACAGTTAAAGAAAATATATGTTATGGGCGAATGAAACAGTTACAGACCAGATTAAAATTTGAGACAGCCTTAGATTTGAAAGAACTTAAACTGGTGGTGGATGTGAGAGTCTCTGGTAGGTTGTTCCAGTTTTGGGGTGCACGGTAAGAGAAGGAGGAACGGCCGGATACTTTGTTGAGCTTTGGGACCATGAACAGTGTTTTGAAGTCTGATCTCAGGTGATAAGTGCTGCATGTGGTAGGGATGAGGAGCTTGTTCAGGTAGCTGGGTAGCTTGCCCATAAAGAATTTAAAGGCAAGACAGGAAAGGTGAACTTTGCGCCTAGAATCTAGTGATGACCAATCTAGTTCTTTGAGCATTTCGCAGTGATGTGTGTTGTAGTTGCATTGGAGAACAAAACGACAAATTGAATTGTAGAGGGTGTCATGTTTGCTAAGGTGGGTTTAAGGTGCCGTGCCATATACTATGTCTCCATAGTCAATAATTGGCATTAGCATCTGCTGTGCGATACGCTTTCTGACCAGGAGACTTAGGGAGGATTTGTTCCTGTAAAGTACCCCTAGTTTGGCATAGGTCTTGGTTGTCAGGGTATCAATGTGCATTCCGAATGTTAAGTGGGAGTCAAACCATAAGCCCAGGTATTTAAAACTAGTGACAGGGGTTAGGGTGGTGTTAGTGTTGGTTCTAATCAGGAGCTCAGTCGCTGGAAGCTTTAAGAATTTAGTCTTGGTCCCAAATACCATTGTTACAGTCTTGTCAGTGTTTAAAAACAGTTTGTTTTGGGAAATCCAGTTTTCGAGTCTCAAAAAGTCAGACTGAAGTATGTGTTGAAGGTCAGAGAGGCTATGGCTGTGTGCATATAGGATTGTGTCATCTGCATACATGTGTATTGAGGCTTCCTTACAAGCTGTGGGAAGATCATTAATGAACACTGAGAAGAGTAGGGGCCCCAGAACAGAGCCTTGCGGGACACCACAGGTGATATCCAGGGGGTTGGAGTTAGAACCTGAGATGGACACATGTTGGGATCTTCCTGATAGGTAGGACTGAAACCAGTTTAAAGCATGCTTCGCTATTCCAGAGCTCTGGAGTTTGTTAAGCAGGATAGCATGATCAACTGTATCAAAAGCCTTTGCAAAATCTAGGAATACTGCACCAGTGAGTTGTCCCCGTTCCATTCCACACTGGATTTCATTGCAACCTTTTAGCAGGGTAGTTACGGTGGAGTGTATAAACGTGTGTATTATGACATACCCTCCAACATTTCCCAGATTAAAATAGGTACATGTGCATCTATTACACCCCACGCACCTCATATATACCCCCACACTCATATCTGCCCATCCCTCATAGATCCCCAGCACCCCTAATAGAAACTCCCAACACTCCTTATAAGACCACTAACACTCCTTGTAAGACCCTCAAAACTCCTTGTAAGACTCCCAACACTGCTTGCAAGATCTCTAAAACATTAACAAATAAATACAAAATAAACAGCCTCTTACCCTTACCCCAGTCTGCCAACAGAGCAGAGCAGAGCAGTGACATCAGCAAACACCCTCATTTCACACCCTCCCCCATGCACAGCTTTGCTGAGTGTACTGATTGGTCCTATGCTGTGCAGCAGCAGTGAAACCGGTACAAGCAGGTACAATAGTTGTTGGCCGGTACAGTTAGAATAAAAACAGTACTATACCGGACAAAATTGTGCAGTTGGAGGGTCAGTTATGTAGATTGTGATCTCTTTGGGAATTTTACTATGTACAGTGCTGTACACAGACACTCTCGAAGTCTTTTTATCAAGTAACTGTATACATTTTGTCAGCATTGTTAACTACAGTAAGTGACAGAATTCAGCAATAGACTAAACACTAGGGGTGAAAAATAAGGACATTAAATATATTACATAGGACACTGATCTTCATGAACGTGAATGTGGATGGACACATTGTTAATATTATTTATAGTTACAGGTAATTAAAATGTATTTATTTTGTACCACATTTTCTCAAGCATTAAGTTATTTTAGTGCATTGCAAAAGTAATGAAAAACAAAACATTCAAACATATTTCTGAATATTGAAAACGTCAGAAGATCAATAATAAAAAGTCCAAAGAAGGCCCAAACATTATATTTATAGGTATACATTTTTAAAATGTAGTAAATGGAATTTTGAGGTTAGAGTTCCTCCTACCTTTATGTAAGCTCTTGTCTATTTAAAAGAGCAGAATACCTTTCAGTACATGAGCATTCGTGGTATAGCAGGAACTAAATATATGTTTCAAGGAATCTTTCCCCATCTGTCTTTTTTTTGTGATCGCAATATCTATATTGAGTAGCTCTGCCGTCTAAATTTAACAGAGGTTGAGCTCGATCGACATATCTCTTGTTTCAACCTCGTCTACTATATAACCTTACTGTATATCTAACAAACAAAAGTAACGTTAGTTCTCCAGTTGCCAGAAATATGCATGTCCCTTCGTATAGTCAGTATTTCAGACATTGCAAATTGTGCAGAAAAAAAAAAGTCTCTGTGTGAATCAAACTTCTGTAAGTTATGTAATGTGTTTTATAACTAAAAGATAAAGTTTGGGGAAAGGCCATGGTAAGGACGTGTTATTCATTGAACTTTTGGAGAGGAAGGGTCATTTTCCATTCCCCACTTGCAGAACCCTAACCCTGTCTGTCTTTCATTCAGAATAATCATCTGCCTCCCTTAAACACAACTTGAGTTCTTTTGTTAGCAGCCCAGTACAACGTGGTATTTGTTCAGTTATTCTACTGACCCAACCCAATTTATAATCAATTTTCTCTCTGAATATTGCAGACTATACAGAAAATGGCATTCCATAGTACAGCATTACTTTATACTCTCATTTATACTATTGTCTCCGTTTGTCTTAACATACTGTATGTACTCTTTTGTTATACAATGTTATTGTCCTCCCTCCCACATTGTACTGCACCACGGAAAATGTTGGCACCATGCAAATAAAAGCTAATCATAATAATAATAATTATTATTATATAAGCCTACACATATTCAGTAAACCTGCCTAAATGGAAAATAAGTACCTTTAAGAATAAAAGTTAGATTGACTCACAATGTTCTAACATTCTATTTTAAACCCATTTTGCCATGGGAACAGAAACGATTTGTTAAAGTCATTCTACATGGCGATATAGTGACACATTACTTAACCATGTATAAAAATAGAAAATAAAACGTGGATATGATTCAGGATTCAAACACTCTATTTCCATAAATATTATTTTATTTTTCATCTCTGTCCTACAGTTTTTTTCTGTAACTGATAATTCAAAGTGCAAGTAATCAACTACATTTTCATGAATACAGTCTTGAAAGAGTAGCCTTTGTATTTTTTTAAGTATACAATCCTTTTTGTGGCACTGCATGGCTCAGCGGGGCTCTAATTGATAAAACAGCTGGCAGTTGTTGTGTGTATGCCTTTGAGAGGATTTCACAGAGTTCAAAGGTAGTAGTCCAATATTGTCAGATGAAAAATCATGCATGTGTATCAAATGTATAATATATGATAACAAAGATAGACAGAAAAATACCAATAACTAAGGAATCAGACCCTGCTGCCTTGTTTTGGGAATAGAGATGAATAAAACTCCATTAATGCTTGATATGTACATAAACTATTATCCAAAACGCATATCTGTAATGCATAACTTGTTGTCCCCATGATCCCAATTTATAATGAAAGGCAACTTAAGTGAAAAATATTGGTTTCAATGGAGACAGATTCTATTATTGACCGTTTGGAGTACAGGGAAATTGCAGTCTCTGCACTCATGAGAATATACTTGTAATATACTGTTTGGAAGAAGGTTTTAATAAGACATCATCTTGCATGCTGTGTGCTATGACTGTTCATACCTATTTCGGCAAAAATACTGTTATTTTATTTATAAACTATTTTATTAAAAAAGACACATATAACATCAGGATAGCAGAATTTTCTCAAATGTGCAGACAATGCAAGAGCTCTTTGTTTGAGAAATAAATGAAGGATACTGTACAGTCAGCAATTAAAGAAACAACGATTCCAGGGTTAACAGACCTCCTGCAATTAAAACCACTAAACAGTTAGGAAGAGCAATATGGCTATGGTGATGAATATTCCGTTGGATGGAGTGAGACTGTGTTTTTTAACTAGTTTTCCAAAGTGTCCAAATCAGATTGTTGTTACAGATGTAGCAGACATCATTGCACCAGCAGGGGCAATAATGTGTTAACCCCGCCAATTTTTTGCATGCACCTAATTCAAACAGAATGGTGTCTGCTCCCCCTGGCACATTGTTTGTGTTCCACTACAACAAGCCGACGGGAACAATAACGTCTGCTACATCTGTATAGAATATTGAATGTAAAATTGATCAATTAAAAATAATGTAAAATGTATTACACTTTTTGAGACATTTGGCAAGCATTTATAATATCTGTAACATGTATATTTTTATACCTTTATCTTAGAAACGAGTTTCCGTGTTTAAAAATTACAAATAAATTAGGAGGAGTCTGAGGGCCACGCCAAAGCACTTTGTGCACCACACTGCTAGCTGAACAGTCGGATCTAGATTCTGTATCTAGATCTGAGATACAGTAGAAGAGGTGATCCACAGAACAAAAGTTAATAGTAAATATTGGATATGAAAGTTTGGTTAGGGATGGACTGAGGACTTCAGTATAAACAACCTTGAAGAAAAAACGTTTCCACATAATTTACAAATGCAGTAAACTGGAAAAGCGTTTTTTTCAGAATAAACATATGCTTAAACATTGGATCATACTGTAAAATTTGAATAGAGGGGAAATGTGACATAGAAGTTTCACTTAAATTGTAGTTCAGTTTAGTGCATTGAGAGGTCTGTCTGATAATTTGGTGAAAGCAAAAAACTGGGCATCATTTAAACATTTTTTTAAAATAAATAATAAGGAAAGCCAGAGATCAGTTTGTTCTGCGTTTTCACAGGAAAATGGATAACAGATGGGCTAAATACTGTAGTTCTCTATTGTGGGCATTCATGTTTCTGGGGTTGTCTCCTTCGACGTACACTGTAATTCATTGTCATATTTCTGCTAATGTACATCACAGTTGCAAAAAAATGACACACCAATAATTTATGTAGTTATCAAGTAGACTTGCTATATCCGTGCAACATGTGTCTGATGGAAAGTTAAAGTGGCAGTCCGTGGTGCTCAAAATTTATTTATACATTTTTATGGTGGGGTGAAAGGTTTACATACCACGCGCATCGTGGCGTCCCTCAGAGCTGATCTGCAGTGTCCTGACCTCCGGGGCTCCCTCACCAGTTCCCCAGAATAACTGGTTTTGTCTACCAGGCAAGAGTACTTACCCACTTAACACTATATGGCTGTGGGATCAGGCTCACAATGGCAGCAAATAGAAAACTGGAACATCATTGGGAGATGTATTGGTGACCCCACTGCCATATTTGTAATTTTTTGTATCTCACACTGACACAAAAAAACTGAAATATCTTGAGAGCCAGAGCTTTGTTTGCAATAACTTTATTTATTAAATAATACACAGTGCATACACCCCTATCAAAATCAGAACAGCATTTCAGAGCTCGCAATGAAAGCGGAGATACAGCATGATTCATTGTGTTATTGCTCATTGAGTGTTCTGCTTACAGTTTTAGATTGCCACATCTATTTCACATTAAATCTGCACCGTTTTTATTGGGCCCTGAGTGGGAGTAAAATAATTAAATATTTTAGAAGGCTATTGCAGCTCAACCCCCTTATAACGCTGTGCTTGGGGTCCAAAGAATCACATCGCGTTATAAGCGGATCGCGTTAGAAATAATGTACAATTGTATGCATTGTACAATAAAGTATTTAAGATACCAATGATCGTGTTGTAAAGTATTCATAGATACGAAAATTGGGATCCACGCTTGCATCGTGTTATAAGCGAATTCGCATTGTAACGGATCGCATTATAACGGGGTTGAGCTGTACTTAAGTTTTTGCCGTAATTTCAGACAAAACTGGCAATAAAATGAATAAGAAGTTGTGGTGTAAAAACTTGTCTGCAGCATGATTCCAATAATACAGGAATGTTGACAAAATTCAAGTTTAGTTTTTTTTTCCCTCTCTGAAAACTATTAATATACACATTGTGTTTATTTGTTCTTGTAAAAAAAATCAGCAAAAAAAATCAATCACTGCAATAAAACGATTGAAGAATATAAAAAGACAATTTGAAAGCATATAACGTCTTGATACACTGCTTTTAGCATCACAAACTGTTTTATTTTGAAATTAGCTATTAAAGACATGAGTGGATTCAAATTTAAAGTAACCACAAACACATATATTTATTTATAAAAGATGTTACTAGGAAAGATACATTGACCAATTTGTGGAGCTAGACGACCAACAATGTACCATAGTTAAGGATTGGCATTTCCTTTTTTTTTTTTGGCAAGGCATCTTCTGGCCAAGTCATTTAAGACAGACTTATTGCTGAAGATTGACCTGAGGCATTTTAAATGCCATTTTATCAATATGCAAAACTAAGCATTATATGGATATACACCTATAATATATATTATCTTTAACTGTTCATGCAATGTCTTGCATATAATGTACTGTATAACCCTTTTCACTTATTGTAACTATTAACTATGTACAGGTGCGCCAACGAGTATTCTAAAACTTGCCTTAAACTTGCCTTGGAAAATCTGGGGCTATCACCAACAAGATCTGGGTACATGCTGGGTACATGCTGCAACATTTCAGTGACATTTCTGCAGAGACTAATGGCCCATCGGATTAACACAGCCAGGGTCTCTGGCAGTCCCATTCAGTTTAAATGGGACTGCCAAGGACCCCCGCTGTTAATCCGATGGGCCATTAGTCTGTCTGCAGAAATGTCACTGAAATGTTGCAGCATGTACCCAGCATGTACCCAGCATGTACCCAGCATGTACCTGGGTCTTGTTGGTGATTGCCCCAGATTTGTTTTAGAGTCGGCACTACAGTATTTGTAACCATGTATTTGTCATTATAACTCTGTGCCCAGGACATACTTGAAAACGTGAGGTAACTCTAAATGTATTACTTCCTGGTAAAACATTTTATAAATAAATATTCATGTAATGCAATAGTCCAATACCAGAGTACTAAACATGATTTAACACTATGTAGCACCCCTGTGGGATATGTATTTAATCTAAGGGGTTAAAGAGGATTTAAAGAGTTAACGGCTAGTGATGCCCTTAGATAGTATGTTGCGATGTGACCAGGCAGGGGCCTGGCCACACCTGGTTTCTAGAATATGCCGGAAGGGTCACCTGCTCTAGGGTGACTCAGCATAAGCTAAGTTTTGCCCTTTTTCTGCCCAGAGACAGAGAGTAGGGTTATATATAGGAGGGACCTTGAGCGCTATCTTCAGATCCCAGGAGGAACCAGAGGAGGGCGTCTCACCTGTACATAGTTAAGTACTGATGTAGCTGGGGTAGAAGCCCTATTGTTGGTTTTAATAGATAGGGACGTGCCTTTGAAGATAGACTTCCTAGAAAGGAGGAGGCTGGAAGGCCTGTATCTCCCAGAACAGGTACATACTAAAGAAATAGAGTCTTACTATATGGCCCAGATATGTGTTCCACCCACAATAGGGGAATACAGTACTTCAGACTAGGGTCCAAGTGAAGGCTTAGGAGTACCACCAGGGAATTTGTCATGGGTTGATCTACGGCTGGAGTGGATCCCAGTTGCAGGAACAGCAGGGACTGTGGTCGGGGTCACAAGCAGCGGTCGGAGGCAGGCGGCAGATAGCATGATCGGGTCACAAGCAAAGGTTGGAGGCAGGCGGCAGATAGCGAGGTCGGGGTCACAAACAAAGGTCAGCAACGAGGAGACAGCAACAGGACTGGAACTCTGGAACAAGACTGGGATTCGGGAACAGAACTGGGACTGAGGAACAGGGCAACAGAAAATAGCAACAGCAGCAAAAGCAGCAGCAGCAGTGAATACAGGAACCTAGCAGGTGCTGGAGGAACCAGTATAAACAGGCAAGAGAGGAACAGGAAAGGGAGGTTTATACAGGTCTCGCTGGAGGCATGGGCAGGTGCAAAGGTGTCAGGTTTCAGTGTCTGGAGGCAAGAGCAGCAGCAGTCCCAGTAGATTTTCATGGGTACTGCAGGCTAGAACCTCATAGAATTACAGGAGGGAAAGCATCTCTCCAGTTCTGTCCCAAGTGATAGGGTGTACAGTATGGTCAGGTTAGATGGTACCCTGCCCATGGATCTCAGTGATGAGGAACCACCATCCTCTGTTGTCTTGCCCTATAATATGGATTATGAATTAAGAATTGCGCCTCTTTGGGAGTGCTGTCAGAGTATTCCAAAGAAGAAATATTTTTGAACTGTTCCTGTAAATAAAGTTTAAGAAAAGTTTGTGGCGCCTTTCCTTTTTTTTAGTTACCACACCAGCCTGCATGAATGCCAAACACCCCGAGAGACAAGGTAATAAGAGCCTCTGAGTATCACTTTTACTTTAATACAATACCTGACAGACATCGGAACACTTTAGTGTGGCCCCTCTTCTGTTGGCCGAGGGAAGAGGTGTTACAACTATATAATGGTTTACTGTTTTAAAAGCTTTTGCAACGTACAAATTGGCCATCGCCATCATCTACATTGCCATGTATAGTACAGATTTTTAGGAGGGTGGAATTAGTAGAAACCTAATTGTTGATGGTTGTGAAAACTAGAACTTTTATCAAATTACTTTGCTTTTCTTTACATTTCCTTTACATTTTCCCCCAATTTTCAAATTTATTAGCAGGATTGAAATAGATCTGTAGCCAGTTAACGTTTGTTTGTCACTTATGAAAGTATTAAAAACCTTGACAATTTTCCAAGATTTAGAGATATTACCAGCGTAATCCTCCCTGACCAGCTCCTAGGGAGTTTACATTGTTGTACTCAACATGGATTACCTTAACTCAGGGTGCTGGCTTCAGGTGGCTGGGCGATGAGGTAGCAATGAAGTATAAAAGTGGGCCCCAGGAATGTATGTAATACAGCTTTCATTTATTCGTGTCCTCAAATACAAGAACCACTCATACACATTGACAACATTGCACTGTATTTTATATCAGACATACATAAATATGGTTCTTCCTCATCAGTGCCCACTCTTAACACTCGGATGGAGGTACATTGACTTAGTTGCTCTACGTAGGTGTGGTACCAGGCCCCCCTTGTTGCTTTGGGATCATAATCTGTATCAATCTGATTATTCTAGGCCCATACGTGAATCCTAGTGGGTATTTTTTTACGTGATCCAATACCTTTGGCCTGTTTGGGAACTGCCACTTCCATATACAGTATACTGATGAAGAATATTGTTGCAGATCTGTGGTTAGAGGTGATCCGCCGACACCCAGGAGCCTTCTTTCCTGAGGTCCTCTGAGGCATACAGTATTCTTTTTCTTTAACTATTCAGGACTCCTTTCTTTCTTTTGGGGTACCTAACTAAAAGAGCACTGTCCCTATCTACAACATAATAAACAGTGGGGAGTGATCTGAGCAATTACTTTATAAACATTACTTATCTACTCTCCCCTTGGCTCCTCTCCTCTTGGCCTCCAGGAAGCTCATCTTCTCGAACCTTCCCCTTCTCTAATATACTCTCTGTGATGTCATGATCCCATGGCAACACAGGGTGGGGCCCGATACACTTTAACTTTCTAGTAATTTTTAGGAGCGGGTTACACTAGTATATAGAACATGGTTGATTGAAAAAGTGATTGGTTTGGTTTGCAATTTGTTGAGTAAGAGTATGGATGAAGAGGAGGCGCTCAGGTTGTCGTGGGACTCGTGTAGACAAACATGCTCTGAGATTATTCACATCATAGACAGAGCAGGATGCTGCCCCTTCCTCAAATATTGTCCACCATGCACAGAGGAGGAGCCCCTCCTTGTAATCCATATCTTTATTATACTCATTCGATCCTGGGTTGGGACATTGTAAATACCAGAGATAGACCACCAGGGGTAATCTACTTACTGCAACTTCTGAGTGTTGGTGCTCCACTACCACACATCTATTTGAATTTTCAGGGGATTATTGTAAAAGGAGTTATGTTTTCAAGGTTTTTAGATTTCATTAAAATATGGTCTTAACTGGTATTCAATTGCAGAGAGTTAGCAATATGGAACTTTACCTTACCAACCCCTCCTCCTCTGTTTGAGTGCTCTTTACGTGAACGCTACAGTAAGTAGCATTAAACAAAGCCTGTGCCATTTTTAATTTTGAGGTTCAGCCAGGTTTCAGTAAGAGTTATAACTCTGGGCTTCTACATATCATCTGTTATCATATTAATTGTTCTGCCATGAAGAGCCACTGCAATTTAACATTTTATTCTTTATCATCTTTGTTAAATTTAAGAAGCATGTTGTTTTATATGTTTGACTAAAATACCTTGGGCAGGCAAGGTTAATGCCAGCTTTAACTTCATGATGTAGTTAATTACAGTATCTGCATTACACTGTATATTTAATTTGTCCAGATTTGCTTTATGCCTAATTTGTACTTTTTGTGTTGTGGTATAACTTTCTAAAAGCCTAAGTGAAGCACCAATACATCTCTAGTTAATTTAATGTGTTGCCGGTTTATGCTGTTTTGTCAAAATTGAGATCAGTAGTGTCTTCCTATTTTCAAGTCAATTCATTCTTCGGTTGCAGTTGCTCTATTTCCTATTTATTATTTATTTATGCAGGGTTAATAGAGGTCATCTCTAAAATAGGAATTTGATGATAGTCATTTTTTTGGTAACATTTAAATTCCGGATTTTCCGCATATTCCACTTGACTTAACTGTAGTTTTGTTGTTTGGTACACAGGGATGTGATTATTTCCATAGCATTGCAACACAGATACCTGCTTCTAGATGTTGCATGACAATGCAAATGTACCGTATTGGTGTTGAATCATTTACAGTACATTACATTTATATCATAATGAAGGTTCCCTTGATGATCTCAATGTCCACAATATTTTGTTGCAAATTGCTCATAAATTTTGTCTGATATATATTATGTAAAAAATATTTTTATACCAACTGTGATCCATGATGCAAAAAAGATGTGGAAAAAGTCTGGAGACAAAAGAAATATACATTTAATTAAAATCAATTTACTGTAACAACCCACCTTCCCTTAAACCAGTAATCAAAGGAGACAGAAGATTATACTAATGATGGCATTGCAACTTGTTTATTTACACACTTCTGTTTGTTTTCTTATTAATTGTATTTATTTTAGGTATCTATAGTAGTTTAGATGTATTATGTCTTATAGGATAGCACCACTATAACATCATACCTATATTTATTTATTTATTTATTTATTTATAAAATGTTTTACCAGGAAGTAATACATTGAGAGTTACCTCTTGTTTTCAAGTATGTCCTGGGTATAGAGTTATAATGACAAATACATGGTTACAATGAGTGAAAGGGGGTATACAGTACATTATATACAAGGCATTGCATGCACAGTTGAAGATAATATATATTATAGGTGTACATCCATATAATGCTTAGTTTGCATATTGATAAAATGGCATTTGAAATGCCTCAGGTCAATCTTAATAGCAATAAGTCTATCTTAAATGACTTGGCCAGAAGATGCCTTGCCAAAATATATATATATATATATATGTAGCCCCCTGTAAACAGCACAGGCTATACCTATCTTCCTTCTGCTGTGGTAAGTCCTGTTAAGATCAGGCACCAGTAATCATCCTGGGTTTTCCCCCTTATAGCCCTATCCTGAATGATAGACGCAGGCCTGGACTCTGCTGCAGGCGTGAGCACGAGGGGAGGTCCTGTTGACATCACGAGGGGCGGGGCTAGCTCTATATTTAGTAGCCAACTCCGGTGAGTAGTGGTTCTTCGTGCGAGAGTAGCATTCTTCTTCGTTCGAGATTAGTCAGAGTCTGGAGTTGCCGGTTAGTTATGCCGGGAGTATGCAGTGCCGCTAACAGGCCATGAGTCAAGAAATCCTGCGGATCGGACCGAGAATTTGGAGAGAACTACGGTTTCCCCTGCGCAGAGTGCAGGCGAAAGGAGAGTGTACAGAATCAGTGTCTTTTAAGTAGAGCTGATAGAGTTATAGACTTGATGGACCAATTCCCTCATCCCCCTGCCAGGGGTGATGGGGAGAATCCAAGACCCACGCGAGGCTAACCTCGGGGGTGGGCCACGGGGTATTGAAGCCCTAGCTCAGACCAGTTATGCCAGAGGAGTGACTTGGAGGGAAGGAGAGGAGGAATTATCTGGGCGAAGGCGAGTGGCGTATAACCCGTCCTGGCTATTGTGTTGCGGCTGTTGGAAGCCCTTATCGTTGGGATATTGTTGCATTGTCAAATAAAGAGACTATTCCTCATCCATAAAGACTGTGTGTGACTTGGAGAGTACAACCCTGGGACCCAAGGGGTTCTTCTATACCGGTCCTGTCCCATATTCCTGGGAGTATAGAAGATGGAGGCGCTGCACCACTAAGAGATCATGGAGGCTACCACCCCAGAAGCCCGGTCCTGGCTCCCCCACAACATTGCGGGAAGCTCAGGCCCTCCTGTTCCTCACAGGTACGCACCACACTGCATGTAATCTGCCCTCATGCACCCTAGACACCACCGTAGAGTCTGGGGGGGGGGGGGGAAGCAGGGTTACATATATATAACAGTTACAGACCAGATTAAAATGTGAGGCAGCTTTAGTTTTAGTTTTGAAAGAATTTAGAGACTGGTGGCGGAAGTGAGTCTCTGGTAGACTGTTACAGTTGTGGGGTGCACGGTAAGAGGAGGAGCGGCCGGATACTTTGTTGAAACATGGGACCAGTCTTTGGAATCAGCCATATGGGCCCTAACCTCGATATTTTTACAACAAACCTATACCACCAACCTAATAAAAATGGTATGTACAGTACTGTACACAACGTTTTTCCCTTATTGAAAATTATTGTTTTTCTGTATTCAAGCACTGTTTTATTGGTAAATCAACCACTGCTCCTACAAACAGCCCAATAGTTTGCTGCAGAAAGTGTGTAATAATGTACTGTACTGGCTGCAGCAAGCCATCTGACATGCAAGGGTTTCAGGGCCCAATGCATTGCACACAGGGAATCATCCATGGATTACACCAGTAGCCTTCATTTTATTTTTTTAAATATCTTTCAAAACATTTTCTTGACTGACACGAAAATATACTGTGGGCATATCAATGTTATTAAAGTTTAATAATGAAAAATGAAATATTTAAATCTCAAATGCCAAAGTCATAAGGACCTATTTTTGTAGCTCGGAAGTTGTCAATGCCAAACTGCATGGTTTGGCATGTTCAGAAGTAGCGGAATGAAATGTGAGAATAACCCCTAATCTCTATTACAAATCGCATCTTCTAAACCGCATCTATAAAAAGTGACAGACCGCATGGTTTAACGGTCAAAACGCCCAGATTGTACTTACTTTAGAAGGGGAATGACCTGAGGGGGTACTAACTCCATCCCGTCTGATTTATGGGGTTTGCTCTCTCAGCCAAACACATATTGCAGGCTCTAGACGTAACTCGGAAATACCAATCTTGCCACTCTTAAGTCAAAAACAATTGCATTTTTAAAAGTGGTTTGCATAAGGCTGCATCCACGCTAGCGCTGAGCTCGTTGAGTGGGCGATGCTTGGCGAGGTGACTTGCATATATATATACAGGCATACCCCGGTTTAAGGACACTCACTTTAAGTACACTCGCGAGTAAGTACATATCGCTCAATAGGAAACCGGCAGCTCACGCATGCGCCTGTCAGCACGTCCTGAACATCAATACCGGCTCCCTACCTGTACCGAAGCTGTGCGCAAGCGGGGAGACAATAGAACCTTTTACACATGTGTTATTTACATCAGTTATGCACGTATATGACGATTGCCGTACAGTTCATGCATCGATAAGTAGGAAAAAGGTAGTGCTTCACTTTAAGTACATTTTCGCTTTACATACATGCTCCGGTCCCATTGCGTACGTTAATGCGGGGTATGCCTGTATGCAAGTCCCTGCTCACGCGATGCGTGCCCGTGTATGCGCGGGCACACACGCTCACCGGCGCTCGGGTAAACAAATTTGTTCAACTTTCTTGCGCGCTCAGCTTCCCCTGCAGCGTCTCCCCCGCTCCCCACCCCCCGCGAGCGCTTGCAAAAATTTAAAGGACACCTGGCGCTCATGCTTGGAGAGCTCTCCAGCATGAGCGCGCTCAGCGCCAGCGGGGACAAAGCCTTACGTATCTAGGAGAATTGCAACTGTTGTAACTAAATGCGAGTTTGAGACTTTTTTGTCAAACTGTTTGGATTGGCAGTGCCAGAGTGAAATCACTTCTAAAAGTGCCTTTTAGAGGAAGAATACACCCTTCCTGTACACCTTGCTGGCTTCCACCACTGCAGAGGGAGCAACTACTTCAGCCACAGCCCTCACATAAGCCTTAATGCCCTGACTAGGTGATATAGGGCACCTCACTCCATGCTTCCTGCTTAGCCTAGGTGGGGCCCCAGCATTGTTAGCGCCTGCAGCTGCCACCTGATCCGATGATATAGCTGGGGCTGCAGGAGTTAACCTACTAGCAGGATCTGGGGGAGGTGCGACGAGGGCAATGGATGTACTAGGCTAAGGGCTGGAGCAACTGAATTTGGGGTCAGGGGCCCGGGTGTAGCCCCCCGTGCCCTAATATTGCACCTCCCCATAGGCATGATATTGTAACCCTTTATGTCAAGGGAGGATGTAGTGCATTGAGAGAGAGGTTTAGAGGGCAGATCTCCCTTTAACAAATAATTAGCTGCCTCTCTGCTAAGGGAGGATAAAAATGCAGTGACGTGGGGCATTTAAACATGGCAGAGATACCGGCACCCCATACCGGGGCCTGTAACTTGGGAAGCAGGGTCACCGCTCCTGAAATTAATGCGGTTCGGCTCAGGAGATCCCCTGCTGCAATACTGTGTTATTAAAATAAAATAAAAGCAGCACGATCGCCTGTTAGAGGCACGCAGGGAGAGTGACTGATTCTGTCTACTCTCAATGTGCATCTCTTACAGACTGATGCAACACGTTAGGATTCAGACAGTGGGAGTCCCATTCAGAAGCAGGGAGTCCCGCTGTGTAAATCCTGATCGGTCATTAGTCTGATTGCTGCGACTGCGCGAGCTAACGCGTGCTTGGATTTCCCCATGGCGGATTTTGTGTCGACTGTGCGACCAACCATTACACTACATCTGTAGTTTGTCAGGGGACCAACATCTCACCCTTTCTCAGGAAAAGCACTACTATTTCAATGGTTCACATATAGTAGCAAAAAAAACCCACTCTTTTGAGAATATTGAATACTGGATAAATATTTAATTTTGCTCATTTACATGCGCATTTTTCTCAGGCTGCTTAAATTCCCTCCTCATCCTTTATTTATTGTTTCAGGGGGGAATGTGGGGGAACAATCAAAGCATACAGTGCTCTGCAGAGTTTATTGAATATAGCCCTCAGCAGGAATAATATACAGTAGATTAGTCAATGTACTGATTCTTTATTATACAAACATATAAAGAAGAAAAATAAAGTAACAAATTGTTAATGATGTGACTTTCTACGCATCTAACACAGGGGAGCGCAACCTTTTTTGCCTGCGCCCCCCTGCCGTCTGTCCCCCTCTCCTCGTGCCCCCCTACTTGCCTTGCTTCAGACGTCCTTGCGTCATGATGTCACGTTGCCACGGCAACGTGACATCACATGACCCCGCTGCGTCATTTGACACCGCGTTGCCATGGTGATGCGTGATCAAGAGCATCTGTTAAGTAGAGGTTTTGCAGAGGCCCTGCAGCTCCCCCTCATTCATTTAAATGTATTCGGGAAGCGTAAACCTCGCGCCCCCCCGCAGCGAGTCTCGGGGGTGCACCCCCAACTTTGCGCCCCGCTGATTTAACAAATAATTCACAATGCTTTGTATTCTGTTCATTACATTGCTTCTCTCTGTGTTGCTTCCCAAGACATGGTTGAAAATTTGTTGTTTTATGTAGTTTCCTGTATTTAAATAAGTAGCTACAGTAATTAGGGCAAATAATGTGGCATTTCCTAAAACAGTAATGGATGTTTTTTCCACTGAGCTTAACGCAGATTGTCGGAACTAATTGTATGCAAAAACAATGGCCTTTCTTGTATATCTCATTGGCATAGGCTAACCGTCATATTATTTTAACGCAACGGTGAATTAACTTCCAATAACATGAATAACAGGTCTTACACCTGTCCAGGTCCTGTAAAAGAGCTTTCCTGTGGTAGTGGTGGTGGTGTAAAGGAGGAGATACTGGTAAGATATGCTAATTTAATTACTAATTTATGCTAATAATATATTAAGTATTCACAAGTATCTCTTTATGTGTATAGCGGAGTTTTTAGAAAGTATATATAGGTTAGGGGCTACTCTACTAAAATAGAAGACTTCCTCCTCCAACTCCACCTAATCCTCCTGCACCCAAACTCCAAACCAAATGCTTGTTCGGAGAGGTGTGTGTGTGTGTCTGTGTGTGTGTGTATGTATATATATATATTATATATATATAGATGTAGCCGGGTCCCCCTCTGCTCGGCGCCCCCCCTCGTTACCTACGTGTCGGGAGCAATGGCGAGTGCTGCCGGCGCCAAGCGACAGACCCGCCGGAGGTTCTGGAGGGTGGGGGCCGAGCAGGGAGCTCTCCGGTGCGCCATATCGATCCTCGCACATGCGCAGTGTGGCAGGTAGCGGCGGCGGCCCCTAGAGTGCTCACGCATGCGCAATGATCGCGCGAACGGCACGGCCAATCAGAAGAGAGCTCTTGGAGGGGACTACATGTCCCATTAGCCTCTGCAGCCCCACCTGACCCCAGGTAGCCAATAGGGCTACAGTATCTCCCTGCTCAGAGATAGATACATTTCGTGGGGTTTAGGAGCACGTTAGTCGGCATCAGGAGCAGCTAGGGGAAGGCGGTAGGGTACAGGAGTCAGTGACTCCCTGCACTAGGCCACAGCCCCCTAGGCCCCAGATAGCCCTGAGTCACCAATAGTTTTGAGTGTTGTAGGGACAGGCCCCAGGTTAGAGACCCTGCCCCTTACTACCCAGAGTCAGTTAGGGACACAGCGGACGCTGCGCGTCCTTCCAGAGGTTTGGGCTCAGACCTCCGCTGCCGCTGCAGCAGCCATCCGGGTGGGACCGCCCCGGACGGTAGTTTCTGTATTCGTCAGCCTTAGGATCCTTTGTGAAGCTCCTTGGCAGGCCCGGGCACTGGAGTGCTCGGCAGGTAACCATCACCAAGTGCACCAACGATCCTACATATATATTATATTCATACGGGACTAGTGGCTGCGCAGTCACACATATCATCTCCCTTTAAGGGTGCGGGACATATTGTGTGGGGTTACTGGACACGGGGTGGGATCACCCGGTGCAGGTGGGAGCGTCCTGCGAGACGCAGTAGTTAGTGTCTCCTCTAGAGAGGGACACCTGTTGATATCAGAATAAGTATTGCTACAGTAAAGTCATTGGTTATTTTACATACAGTGTGTGGAGTGATATATATATATTTGTCCTGCGAGGAACCACTCCTCCTCTGGCGGGAGCCATCGCAGGTGGAGGCGTTGCACCACGAGATTGTGTTATATGTATGTACCCCAGGCTCCCCAAGCGGAGGCTTAGGCTCCTGAAAGCCACACAGGTATACACAGCAGGTTGTAGCGTCTGTATTCACAGGGAATACCCGTTACATATATATATATATATATAATCAAAAAATAAATAGATGATACCGTTCTGTGGCTAACGAAATGCTTTTATTTGTGCGAGCTTTCGAGATACACTGATCTCTTCTTCCGGCGATGTTACAATGAATGAAGCAAGGATAACTTAAAAACAGTGTCTCTTGGAATGTTATCTGTGCTTGTCCTTCCCCCGGTGTGGATGTGTTTTATGGCTAGAGGTGTCAAAGGGTAACTGAAAGCAAGTGAAGAAAGAGTGTGTATGTGTATCAGTGTGAATAAAAATGAATTCAGAGCCCACAGTATAAACAGTGCTCTACACAAGGTGTGTGTGGAGTGAGAGGGATATAAATGGTGTGGGTGGGTGTGGAAATGTGAGAGTTTGTAGCACAACTAAAAGTGTGTGTGGATACTATGTGGTCCCTATTGGTGTATATGGATGGAAAAATAAGGAGTATTAGTATGTGTGAGAGAGGGGGCCAATGGCATTCAGTTTGTTTAGCAGGTCGGTGGTCGGTGGCATTCTAAAACCACTTGTCAGGAACACACCCAGCTAAATCCAGGATACCACCGACCTGCTAAACAAACTGAATGCTATTGGCCCCCTCCCTACATTAACACTACTAGCAACTATGGATGTAGAGTCACTTTATACAAACATCCCCCACGAGGATGGGATTTCAGCCTGCAGATACTTTCTGGGATCGCAGGAGCCACTCACAGAGACAGTGACTAAATGCATTGAATTTATTCTGACCCATAACTACTTCACATTTGGAAATGACACATACCTCCAGACAACTGGGACCGCTATGGGTACTCGGATGGCGCCACAGTATGCCAATCTGTTCTGCGCAAAACTGGAAAGTGACTTTCTGTCCACCTGTCACTTGAAACCCCTTACATACTGTGACAGAAACCAGGGGTTGGTAATAAACTCCATATACAGGGCTCCCAGGATACTGAACAGTTTCTGTCCTGTCTAAGCTGAACAGGGCAGCCTCGTGGTACAGGCACTCCATTCCACAGTTTGTCTGCTGCCTGTTTTCTGTCACCTGTCATGCTGATTAGAGTTCAGGTATATAAGACCTGTTTCCTGTTTCCTCTGGGCCCCGCCCAAGAGCCTGGAAGGCTGCTGAACTGCAGAGGGGTGAGAAAGCCTCTTTCCCAAATCGCTTCATTCATTCTGTTAGTTTGTCTAAAGACTGCAAAGGTACTTATTTTGTTGGTGGAAGTGGACAAGCCACTTCCAACTCTGAGTCAGGGACATCTAAGTTTAAGTTATCGCTCAGACGAGCAGCTTTTTGTTTGGCTTTGTTTTCTGTTTAAACTGTGGCAGTCTCAGTGCCTGGGACTGAATAAACCAGGCATAGCCTGTTTAAAGGAACAGTACGTGACGTCTCATCATTTAACCTACCCTAAAAGACCGTGTTCTAACAGTCCCGGACAGACGGCGGAGCCCCGGAGTAAGCCGTTTGTCACATATGGTGGAGAATGCGGGCAGAACACTGAAAGGTCTGGGGGTTAAAGAACTTTAAAAAAAAAAAAAAAAAAAAGAAGGTTTTTTTTTTCTCTCTCTCCAAACAAGATGGAAGACGTGGTGAGTGCGCTGGTACGCAATGTCGCTGTCCAGAAAGACGCGAATGAAGCCCAGCAACAGGCGAGTGAAACCCAGCGACAGCTGTTAATAGCCCAGCAAGAGACTAATGCAAACCAGCAAGAGACAAACCGCCTGCTGAGAGAGGAGCAAAAGCGGTTCGCTCAGGGCTTACAGCAGGAACTCGAGATCCTGAGGGGGACTATCAGTAACCTTCCACTGGCAGCCCCAGTTCCGAAAATGACCAGGGCAAGCCACTACCTTCAGAAGATGGGACCCTCGGATGATGTGGAAGCCTATCTTCTCACGTTTGAACGCACGGCACAGAGAGAGGGATGGCCAGAAGCTGAGTGGGCTGGTCTAATCGCACCCTTCCTAAGCGGCGAACCCCAGAAGGCTTACTTTGATCTAGAGCCAGCCGAAGCTAACGTCTATGCAAAATTGAAGTTCGAGATCCTCGCCCGCCTCGGCGTAACCACGGCTGTTCGTGCCCAAAGGTTTCACGCATGGTCCTTCACGATGGATAAAGCCACCCGAAGCCAGATGTATGACCTCATCCACCTCGCCCGGAAGTGGCTACAACCCGAGATCAACTCAGCAAGCCACATCGTGGAACGGTTGGTCATGGACCAGTTCTTGAGGAAACTTCCCTCTGCCTTACGCCGTTGGGTCAGTCGGAGTGACCCCCACAATGCGGATGAGCTTGTGGCCCTTGTAGAAAGGTACAGTGCAGCAGAAGAGCACCCGCAACCCACAGTCGTGGAGCAACCCCACTATCCGAGGTTCCAGGACTCTTCCAGAGACGGTAAAAGGGTACCGGGGTTAAGGGGCGCTGAAGAGCGGCGACCACCTTCACGCCGCTCCAGCAACAGTGGTTCGCACACTAAGGGCAATAGCCAACATGGGGAGCCGGGAAAAGGCTCTAAGTGGGACACAGACTATGTACCTAAATGTGTAAATTGTCATGAGAGGGGCCACACAGCAAAAATCTGCCCACTAAATGATGAGCCCATGCAATGCAACAGCGTGGAACCTTATTCGCTGTTGTCCCAATGTATGGGCCCTAGCCCAGAGGACCCCTTGAATAACCATCTGTGGGCATTTGTAAAGGTTAATGGTAAGAGGGTTCGGGCACTTCTTGACTCTGGGAGTATGGTCACACTAGTGTCCGAATACCTATTGCCCATTAAGAAGAAACAGGTAAACAGTTCACAAAGAGTGGCAATTTGTTGTATACATGGGGATAATCATGAATATTCCACTGTTGATGTTTTTTTTGAAACAGAATTTGGTTCTTTAGATTTCAAGGTGGGTGTTGTACCCAAACTGGCACATGATGTGTTAATAGGGACCGACTTTCCCCATTTTCTAAAAATGTGGTCCCCAGCTCAGAATAGCGCCCAGAGTTCAATAGCAGACCATAACGAAGTGTTAGAAGAAACAAATCCTTTCCCTTTTTCAGAAATGGAGGTTGACGAGGGCCCAAATAAGAAGGGGGAAAAGGAGGAGTGCTGTGAAATTCCCTTCCCCATCACTACTTTGGTAGGGAATACCCCAAATCAAGATGTTGATCAGGCACTTACCACCCCAGTACAGGATAAGACCCTCGCTGACCTAGAGGTCAGTCCTGGGAGTTTTAAGAAGGCCCAGTGGGAGGACCCCACATTAGCGGTAGCAAGGGGAAATATACGGGACCAGAATAGTACTCATGGCCAACCAGATAGGTCACTTGCTTACCCCTACTTCGAGGTAGAGAACGACCTAGTATATCGGGTTGATAAAAGAAAATCAGTTACAACTAAACAATTGTTGGTACCACGGACATTCCGTAACGTAGTATTACACCTCGCACATAGTCATCCATTGGGGGGACACCTAGGGGTGGAAAAGACAAAAGAAAAGGTTCTCCGAAGCTTTTATTGGCCTGGGGTTCTGGCAGAAATTACAAACTATTGTTCCTCATGCCCAGAATGTCAGATCACCGCCCCGTTCAAAGCATACCGCAGCCCATTGGTACCCCTTCCCATAATAGAGGTACCATTTGACCGGATTGCTATGGATCTAGTAGGACCCCTAATAAAGTCTGCTAGGGGACATCAGCATATATTGGTAATATTAGATTATGCTACCCGATATCCGGAGGCAGTTCCCCTACGTAGCACCTCTGCTAAAAACATAGCAAAAGAGTTAGTACTTCTGTTTTCCCGGGTCGGAATTCCTAAAGAGATCTTATCTGACCAGGGAACACCATTTATGTCCCAAGTAACAAAAGAGCTATGTAAACTCCTAAAAATCAAGCATCTCAGAACCTCAGTCTATCATCCACAAACAGATGGTTTAGTGGAAAGGTTCAATAAAACCTTAAAGAGCATGTTACGCCGGGCGGTCGATAAGGATGGGAAAAACTGGGACTGTTTGTTACCATACCTGTTATTTGCCATTAGGGAAGTTCCCCAGTCATCCACAGGCTTCTCCCCGTTTGAACTATTGTATGGCCGACATCCAAGGGGCTTACTGGATATAGCCAAAGAAACTTGGGAACACGAGGTTACCCCTTACAGAAGTGTAATAGAGCATGTTGCCCAAATGCAGGACCGCATTGCTGCAGTCCTACCCATAGTGAGGGAACACATGGAGAAAGCTCAAGAAGCACAAAGGAATACGTATAATAAGGGTGCTAGGGTCAGAATTTTTTTTCCAGGTGATAGGGTACTAGTTCTGGTTCCCACCGTGGAGAGTAAATTCCTTGCTAAATGGCATGGGCCATATGAGGTCTTGGAAAGAGTGGGAGAAGTAAATTATAGGGTAAGGCAGCCAGGTAGGAGGAAACCTGAGCAAATTTACCATATAAACCTACTCAAGCCCTGGAAAGATAGAGAGGTCTTGTTAACTCTAGTACCCCCAGGTCCGTCAGAGAATCAAGAAACTGACCCAGAGGTTAGCATAGCTGAAACACTGTCCGTGCATCAGAAACGAGAGGTCCAGAGTTTAGTGAGAAGGAACAAAGAAATCTTCTCTACACAGCCAGGTAAAACTAACGTAATTAAACATGACATAGTCTCTGAACCGGGGGTCCGAGTTAACCTTAAACCGTACCGAATCCCAGAGGCCAAGAGAGAGGCTATAAGTTTAGAGGTTAAAAAAATGCTAAAACTAGGCGTAATTGAGGAATCCCAAAGTGGGTGGAACAGCCCTATAGTTTTAGTCCCAAAGCCAGACGGTACAACAAGGTTTTGTAATGACTACCGGAAACTAAACGCGGTGTCAAAATTTGATACTTATCCTATGCCCAGGGTGGATGAACTTGTAGAGAGACTGGGCAAAGCCCGATATCTCACAACCCTAGACCTAACAAAAGGGTACTGGCAGGTTCCCCTCACAGAAAGGGCAAAAGAAAAAACAGCCTTCTCAACCCCAGACGGCCTCTTTCAATATAAGGTGCTGCCTTTTGGCTTACATGGAGCTCCCGCCACATTCCAAAGAATGATGGATAAAATTTTAAAACCACATGTTCGGTACGCTGCCGCCTACCTGGATGATGTGGTAATCCATAGTGAAGATTGGCAGTCCCACCTTCCAAAGGTCCAAGCTGTGCTCGACGCAGTTCGGTCTGCTGGACTAACTGCTAACCCCGCTAAATGCACTATTGGTCTGGAGGAGGCCAAGTATCTGGGGTATTCTATTGGTAGAGGGTTACTCAAACCACAAACACTCAAAGTAGAGGCGATACAAAATTGGCCAAGGCCAGTCACAAAAAAACAAGTAAGGACCTTTTTGGGGTTAATTGGCTACTATAGGAGGTTTATTCCCAATTTTGCAACTAAGGCAACCCCACTAACCGACCTCACAAAAGCAAGAGGACCGCTAATGGTAAAGTGGTCCCCCGAAGCCGAACAGGCCTTTAGAAGCCTGAAAGAAGCTCTCTGTGCCCAACCAGTGTTGGTCACACCTGACTTCTCCAAAGAGTTCGTAGTCCAAACCGACGCATCTGAGGTAGGGCTGGGGGCGGTACTCTCCCAGGAGTCTCAAGGGGAGGAGCACCCCATCCTTTATTTAAGTAGGAAACTAAATCCCCAGGAGAAAAATTACTCCATAGTCGAGAAAGAGTGTCTCGCAATAAAGTGGGCTGTAGAGACACTCAAGTATTATCTGTTGGGGAGAAAGTTCCGATTGGTCACAGATCATGCACCCCTTACCTGGATGTGTCAAAATAGGGAGAAGAACGCTAGGGTGACCAGGTGGTTCCTAAGCCTACAGCCCTTTAAATTTTCTGTGGAACACAGGTCGGGGCACAAACATGGCAATGCCGACGGGTTGTCAAGGATGCACTCCCTAATATCCATGGTCGCTCACCCCTCGAGGTCTGAGCTGGGGGGGAGGATATGTGACAGAAACCAGGGGTTGGTAATAAACTCCATATACAGGGCTCCCAGGATACTGAACAGTTTCTGTCCTGTCTAAGCTGAACAGGGCAGCCTCGTGGTACAGGCACTCCATTCCACAGTTTGTCTGCTGCCTGTTTTCTGTCACCTGTCATGCTGATTAGAGTTCAGGTATATAAGACCTGTTTCCTGTTTCCTCTGGGCCCCGCCCAAGAGCCTGGAAGGCTGCTGAACTGCAGAGGGGTGAGAAAGCCTCTTTCCCAAATCGCTTCATTCATTCTGTTAGTTTGTCTAAAGACTGCAAAGGTACTTATTTTGTTGGTGGAAGTGGACAAGCCACTTCCAACTCTGAGTCAGGGACATCTAAGTTTAAGTTATCGCTCAGACGAGCAGCTTTTTGTTTGGCTTTGTTTTCTGTTTAAACTGTGGCAGTCTCAGTGCCTGGGACTGAATAAACCAGGCATAGCCTGTTTAAAGGAACAGTACGTGACGTCTCATCATTTAACCTACCCTAAAAGACCGTGTTCTAACAGTCCCGGACAGACGGCGGAGCCCCGGAGTAAGCCGTTTGTCACAATACCTTCGCTACATCGATGACATCCTCCTGATTTGGACCTCTGGCGAACAGGACCTCCTACAGTTCTATGACAACTTCAATACTTTCCACCCGACCATCAACCTCAAACTCACCCATTCCCCGGATGAAGTACATTTTCTAGACACCATCATTACTATAAAGAACAACCAACTACAGACTTCTGTATACCGCAAACCTACAGACAGAGCCAGCTATTTGAGGGACAACAGCTTCCACCCGACACACACCAAACATGCAACCATCTACAGTCAAGCCATACGATACAACCGGATATACTCCGACACAGCAGACAGAGACCAGCGGATTAAAGCCTTGAGATCAGACTTTATAAACCGTGGATATAACCACAGAATTGTAGACCAGCAAATTCACAAAGCCACCAGAATACCAAGAAGTGATCTCCTTGAATACAAACAGAAGGAGACAAGCGACAGGGTTCCTTTGGTGGTCACATATAACCCACACCTAGGAGCCCTACGCAAGGTCGCCAGGAAACTACAACCCATCCTCCAGGAAGATACAAGACTGCAACAGGTCTTCCCTGAAGCACCCTTATTATCATACAGACAACCCCATAATCTCAAGAATATTATGGTGAGGAGTAAAGTATTCAGCAGTACAACTGAATGCGGGACAAAACCATGCCAGGACCCAAGATGCAAAACCTGCGCAATGCTCTACACAGCGGACACAATACAAATACCACACAAGAATCGGGAATACAAAATCAGAGGAGGGTTCACCTGTTCCTCCAGCAATGTCGTGTACCTCATCATGTGCATGAAATGCCCAGGGGGCTGCTACTACATAGGTGAGACAGGACAGGGGCTAAACAAGAGAATGAACCTGCATCGCCACAGCATCACACGCGGAACAAGAGACAGTCCTGTTGGCGAACATTTCTCTGACTCTGGCCATAAGATGAACGATCTGAGGGTTGCCATACTCAAAGGTAATCTTAAAACCCCGAAAGAGAGACGGTTGCATGAATACAAATTTATGCAACTGTTCGGGACACTTAGCAGTGGCCTAAACAGAGATCGAAATTTTATGAGTCATTACTGACACTAGCGAACTCTCTTCCCATGAGCGCTGAAGGCCATGTCTGTACATACTGTGCTATATGTATGCACACACAGCTGTCTCTCACACATACTAATACTCCTTATTTTTCCATCCATATACACCAATAGGGACCACATAGTATCCACACACACTTTTAATTGTGCTACAAACTCTCACATTTCCACACCCACCCACACCATTTATATCCCTCTCACTCCACACACACCTTGTGTAGAGCACTGTTTATACTGTGGGCTCTCCATTCATTTTTATTCACACTGATACACATACACACTCTTTCTTCACTTGCTTTCAGTTACCCTTTGACACCTCTAGCCATAAAACACATCCACACCGGGGGAAGGACAAGCACAGATAACATTCCAAGAGACACTGTTTTTAAGTTATCCTTGCTTCATTCATTGTAACATCGCCGGAAGAAGAGATCAGTGTATCTCGAAAGCTCGCACAAATAAAAGCATTTCGTTAGCCACAGAACGGTATCATCTATTTATTTTTTGATTATTGAAGCTCGGCTAACACGGTACTGATACCTCTACATGGATATATATATATATATATATATATATATATATATATATATATATATATATATATATGCCATTGTTTTTGCATACAATTAGTTCCGACAATCTGCGTTAACCTCATTGGAAAAAACATCCATTACTGTTTTAGGAAATGCCACATAATTTGCCCTAATTATGGGTTTACTGGCTTTGCATCTCACCCCAGCCTGTGCTTAAAAGCAGCATGTATTGGCTTAAGGGTTGCTCGTGTAATATGAACTTGAGACAAAAGGTGGCACTGTGTGCTCATTTGCATGTCATTTCCCAGAATCCCTTGCTGCAGTGGAAGTGCTGTGTGTGGGCGATAATGGTGAAAGACAGGGTTGCAGACCTGTCTAAGACATGCAAATGAACATACAGTAATATTTACAATTGCTATATGCTTTACTGTGGAGGGTTTTTGTCACTTTTTTTACCCACCATAACATTAATAAGTGTGATATATATATATACGAAATGCTTTTATTTGTGCGAGCTTTCAAGATAAGGACCTCTTCTTCAGACGTGTTACAATGGATTAAGCCAAAAAAAACTTACTTTGAAACAGGGCAGCTTGGAATGTTATCTGTGGGTTAAGCCTCCCCCTCCTCCTGTGTAGTATGTGATTTATGACTTAAAGTGTTAGATGGTCCATGAATGTTTGTGATGTAGAGTGTGTGCGTGTAAATCTTAATTTATAAAGCGCCCACAGTGTATACAGCACTTTACAAAAGGTGTGTGTGGAGGGGGAGTGCATAACAATGGTGTGGGTAGGTGTAGAAATGTAAGCGGGTGTTGCATTTCTGTTTGTGTGTGTGGGTACTATGTAGCCCCTATTGGTATATAGGGATAGAATTACATTGTACATGTCTAAGAGAGAGAGGTGTGTGTGCATTCATATGGCGCAGTGTTTATAGACATTGGCCTAAGCACTCGTGGGAAGAGAGTTCTCTTGTGTCAGAGTAGTGGCTCATGAAGCTGTGGTCTCGGTTTAGTGCACTGGTGAGGTTCTCGAACAGTTTCATAAATTTGTATTCATGCAACCATCTCTCTTTCGGTGTTCTAAGATTACCTTTGATTATGGCCACCTTCAGATCGTTCATCTTATGGCCAGAATCAGAGAAATGTTCGCCGACAGGACTGTCTCTTGTTACGCTTGTGATGCTGTGGCAATGCACATTCATTCTCTTGTTTAGCCCCTGCACTTCATTTTTTTTTTTACCAATTTACATTAAATAATAGAGAACTATTGCCTATTTTTTATATGTGTTGTATCTTTTATATCTTTATTTCTGCATAGGCAGTGAGACTAAGTTTGGTTAATTAAGAATGTAATCTTTCCATAGTAGTTGATTAAATGTACTTTAATTCCATTATCTTATTTATTTTTAAAAGTAATTAATTCCTGGGCACTGTGGAATGTTGGCACTTTACAAATAAATGATAATAATAATATTTTATAACCTTTTAGGCAACAAATTTACATCGTGTCAATTTTTGTCAAAAAGAGAAGGAAATATTTTGTGAATAGTTGTAACAGGCTATTGTGTTTACCAGAATGAGGGCTGACGTACTGTACAAGTGAATTTCAATATGGATCCAAAGTCCTACTTTTGGAGAATCAATTATCAAATTGAAGAAGTACTGTATATTTCCTGCTGAATACACTTTTTTTAATTTCGGCATCATGATGCTCAAAAACTGTGCCAATCACTCCGTGATTACAGACACACATCCTCTGGGCACCTTGTGTCTGACCACACACATCCTCTGGGCATCTTGTGTCTGCCCACATACTGTACTTCCGCAGGCGCACTGCAGTTTGAAATGCCTTTTTCATACTCTGCTGCTCTTTTATTATTTATCCTAATCACACTTGGTAATTTGCTATTGGCACATTTCTCGTACAGTAAAGTCTCTTAATTTCAAGGACCATGACCAGTTGATGTTTTAATACAGAATATTTTCAGGAGATGGAACAAGAGAAATTGCAGAGCATTTCCACACTCTTATTTTGTTATTTGTGTTTATTAAATGACCCATAATATCTACATACACACAGTTTAAACAAGATGAAACCGTTATTAGCAATATGGTAGCTATAGGCAAAGAGTCCAAGACAAGCGTATGGGGAACGGAATCAAGAAAGCTAATAGAAGTGAATAATATTGACAGTGGATGTGAAACAGAAATAAAATGGGAATGTGTGTAACACAGATTACAAATTGAAGAATACATTTGCAAGTGGACATAAAACCACATTATAGACACTTTAGACAGTAGAGATGTGCAAAATTGTCTCCGAAGTTTGCAAACCCGGTGAGATCCTCTTATACAGTACTTGCAAAAAATGTTCGCAACATTTTGAAAAGTTATTTCTCAAAAATTTGTCAGACTTTAATAAAACTCAAAGTTCAGGTCACATGATCCCAAATTCAGGCAAGGTAGCAAAATGCTGGGAATTTGCAGAATGGATTTTTTCTTTTAGAAATGTTAGTTAAAGTTCTTAAAAATATTATAAATATCCAAAAGTGATTGGTGAAGGCGCTTAAACACAAAAGTGTAATTATAAATATAAATAGTGGTATAAATAGTGATTCAGGTGAATATAAACCTTAGATATGCAGTAACATAAATGAACACTGCATGTGACAAAAATAGTTGTGAAAATGGGAGATCTTAACCTTATAATTGAAAACGTATCGAGATATAAAATGTTAAGAAGTTATCTTGGTGATCGGTGAAATCTCAGGACCTCTAGTGGGAATTTGCTTCAATTCCCTTTAGCAAGCACCTTTTTCCAAAATCCAGTGGGAGCATATCTCCAGATCACCCAACAAAGAAGAAATATATAATGTACACATACAGTATGTAAGATTGCTGCAAAGGGGAGGAGGTCTCAGCTCCCTTAGTCAATTTACTTACAGTATTACTGAATAAAAAATGCAGATAGCCTGTGGCAAGTGGTGTATCAGTCTTTCTTGTTCAGGTACTGTATGTGGCAGAATGTATGAATATCTAGGAATGAGAGACAACAAACAATAGTGCAGACCAGTATGGATTTTATCTTCCAAAAAATAGCAGCATTATACAGGATAAATGACCTATGTACTTGTGACGGGAGGGGGTAACCAGGTTATCTAATAAAGGATAAGCCCTCTGGTTAACCCTGAACCCGTACAGTCCCTGGTACCTCCATAAGCTAGGGACCAGGGATGATACATGTTGGAAAATAAATGACCCTGTTTTTTCCTATTTTCATGTTCCCTGTACCCCAGACTCATGAGATTTTCTGTGTGTGAATTTAGGTGGGATATTTGGATAAGAATGCAATTCGTTTGTTTGCAGGAGTTCGGGAACCGGAGCTACCGATAGTACCTTAGTTCTACCCTATGTGCAGGCATGATTTGCCGGTATGCGAGTAGAATTACACCGGGGGTGCCCTTTGTCCCACAGACTCCTGCTTTTCGAGCCTACTATCCCAGTCCTGTATCCAGCACAGTCCCGAGTCTCCCCAAGGTCCCCCATGTATTAAAATGTGTTTCAAAGTGTTATACATTTATTATAAGGCTCTATGTAGCTAGCCCGGGCGACCAGTTACGGCGCCAGCAAGTCTATATAGGGTCTGTAGTTCAAAGGGCAGAGGATGTCCAGAGGTGTGAAAGCACTTGGTGAGTGAGAAAAGGCAAATGGCCAGGTCTGGACTACAAAGTGACACCCTTTTGTCAGTGCCAGACCTGGTGGAGACGGCCCGGTAGGAGCCAATGAGTTAGCCAGAGAGGATGCAACCATATAGTCTGATCCTCTTGGATAAAATCATATTTCCCGCTCACCCGGCTTTCAAGCCTCTGTGGCACGCCTACTCCCCTGACATCAGCCGAGGGTCAAGCCCTATTGGCTGGCGGGGAGGGATTCCCCTTTTCTGATTGGCTTCTCCTTTCCCCTTCCGTTCTGGGGATAGCCAGGAGAAGGAGGGCAAACATAGGGATGCATTGCCATTTGCTTTTCCATATTTCCATTTGCTATATGGTTTACTGTGGAGGGTTGTCACATTTTTTACTCACCATAATTTAACTAAGTGTGGTGAAACCTATCCCTGCTTCATTTTGTAAAGCCAGTATAACCAACCCCACACTGATGAGACCCATTAAGGTTCAAAAGGCTGTCTGTGGGGTGGGTTTACTGGCTATGCATCTTAACCCAGGCTGTGCTCAAAGCTGTGAAATGCAGCAAGCTTAAGCTTATAGGGGACCATGTTAAATGGTGTTGAAGCAAAAGGTGGCACTGTGTGCTCATTTGCATGTCATTTCCCAGAATCCCTTGCTGCAGTGGAAGCGCTGTGTGCTGGGTGATAATGGTGAAAGGCATTATAATATGCTGTATTATCATACAGTAATATTTCCATTTGCTATATGCTTTACTGTGGAGGGTTTTTGTCACTTTTTTTTACCCACCATAACTTAAATAAGTACAGACAGACAGACGGATATAATGGGGAAAAGTACATATATGGATTCTACAGCTAATGATTAGCAATTTGTTTGCATGTAATGGTAGCCAGAATGATACAAAGGGCATTTTTTTGCAGCAGCTCAAGTTGCAAAGACTTCCAGTATGATTTATTTTCTTGCTTCAATTTTACAGCTACCTAGAAGGAGCCGACATTCCGTATGAGGCACTTTGACTGTGCTAGTAAAGGGTTTGAATAGAAAATCACATTGTAAGTCACTAACATCCCAATTCCAAAAATCATGTGAACACCATTCAACCCTGAACAAGCATTCTTTGGATCCACAGATGTAGCAGGCGTTATTGCAACTGCTGGGTGCATACCCACAGGTCCAATAGTGCTGTAGCCCAGGCCCTTTTTCACACTTGTCTAGTGCAGTTACAATAGCGACTGCTTCCCCTGGCACATGGTGTAAGTTCCGCTGCAACAGGGAGTGCGTGGACTCTACACACAGCTCCAGACACTTACCCCAGTGAATCATCCCCTCTGCAGCGGGACACACTGGATGCAGCGTGACAGCAGGTATTCTGTGGGTGGAGTGGGCTTAGGGTGTCTTAGCATCAGCCAGGCTGTTCTTGTTTAGGATGGCCAGCGATTCTTAGTGTCACCCGTTATCACCCCTCCCCCTAACCTGCTTTATTTGTCCGCTGGGCTCTAAAGTATGCTTGCTTATTAAGTGCCTGCTTTGTGTGTCATCATGATTCATGGATTACCCACGCTCTCTAGCCCTTGAGCACTGGCTGTAGGATCATTATCCTGTATTTTCTTCCGCTGCAACAGGGCCAGCAGCAGCAATAACAGCTGCTACATATGTAGCCCAATTACAACATATAGATCTTTATTAAATGCTATGAAAAACCTAAAATTGCTTGAAATTAAAGGGTTTTTTTTCGCGGTGGCATTTGTGACTTTGAGGTACAGTAGTGTTTTATTGGAATTGTCCGGTCAATGTAGGATAAATGCTGTAATCAGTATTATAGTGACATCACTTGACACCTAACACACAAAGTAGAAAGGTTTGCTGACCTGCATTGCTTCTTTACCAGTACACAGCTATGAAAAAGTTTTCTCTGTCAAATTATAAAGTACAGAAAAGAGGAAGGATCCAACCTGCAACTTAATCATAATGACCAAGATATTTAAAAGGAACTCACAGCAAAAGTGGATACAGCTACAGAGTTACAAGAGGCACGGCTAATGAATATGTCTCCACGTGTACTATTCTACTTTTATACAATTCTACTCATGGCATTAAACCCATTAAATGTAGTTCAGAAATAAAAGGATTGGGTACAGCTAAATAAAACCATAGAGTACTGTAGATTAAAAAAAAATGTTTTCTTCATATTGATGCATTGCCCCCAAATATTACTTGTGGTGTGGAATAATAAATGTTATTTGTTTAAGTGATTTTACTTATAAATAGTTACTGTATCACCAGGAGAGAGTTGTAAAAATGATATGACTGAAATATTTTCAATAATATTGCCAAACAAATCACAGTACTGTCATGGTTACACTATTCCAAGGCTGTATTAAATGTAATAGACGCTAAAGCTATTAATTGCTTCATAAATGGGTTGAATAGTTGATTCACTGGAATAATATACAGTATTTAGTGACAAAAATGCAATATTGTTGATTAAGCTACAAAAGTACATTAGAACGGTATAATCAAATTGAAGTAAACTAGGGTAAGACACTTTTGTGGGTTTTTAAAACTTCAAACTTAATTCTGTTTTACATAGATAGCTTTCAGTGTATCATATAATCACTGATCAGTACAAGTCAAGATATCCGTAATTGAGTTCCCTGCAATCAAATTCACATACAGTATCTCTAAATTAGTTACTAATTAGTGATTGCACTTTTTGGTGAGATACAGTAATACATGTTATTCTTTCAAGCTCTGTGTGATACAGTATGTCAAACAGCTTTACCAGAATCTCTGTAATTGCCTTAGAATAATTGCACAGTGTTGCTAAATAAATGTTACCAGTTGTCATTGATTTGTATGCTTTTGCAATCTATCACACTGATGTTGTCCACATATTTCTTCTTCTTTAAACAGGTGGAAACAATAGGAGATGCATACTGTGTAGCAGCTGGACTGCACAGGAAGAGCCACTGTCATGCCAAGCCTATTGCCCTTATGGCTTTAAAGATGATGGAACTTTCCGAGGAAGTTCTTACTCCTGATGGAAGACCTATTAAGGTAAATTATATCTTTCATTTTTCATGCAGAAACGGGCACATATTTGAGTCACTGACTTAAATGTATTATTTGAACATTTTATACATAAATTAAATGGTATGTAAGGTGTCTTTGAGCACCAGAAGGTGCTTTATGGCAAAAGATTGCTAAATATAGGCCAGAATCTTTTGCTACATATATAGTAGATTAATAATATGCACATTACATGATATGCACTAGTAATTTCTGGTTTTAGAGGAACAATTGCAATAATACACATATGTATGCTTATTTATTTATCACACAGCCGGTGGCGGATTTCTCATTAGGCACCATAGGCTCGGGCCTAGTGCGGCAAAATTTTGGGGCAGCAAATTTCCCTTTTTAAAAAAAAAAAAATTTCTTTCCATATACAAAGTTTTTACCTTTTCCTTCGTGCCGCCCTCCTCCTCCTCCAGCATCGTGGCGTCAAATGACGCTGCAACGTCACATTGCATTGGGTTGCCGTGGCAACGGGACATGGTGCCTAAATACTGAAGGAGAAGGGCAGTATAAAGGAGGAGGCGGTAAGTACCTATGGGCGACGGATTTTTAAATCCGGCACTGCATACAGCAGAACATGAGGCATTTCAGACACATAGCTACCTTAATGAGATCTCCATGTAATTGTGTAATCTATTATCATACAGACGTAGCCAGACTTACTGTCCTCTGTGCCGTGATTTTCACTATGCCGATGCGGCTGCAGTGTGGCTCCAGTCCCAAGGACAGGAACCTGTCCAGTAGCATTAACGCTGCAGGGTTCCATGCTTCTGAATGGGACCCTACAGCCTTAATCTTTTTAGGCCACCTGCAGGGAGAAAATATCGGTACTCGCCTTTCAGATGAGCTGCTCAGCCAAGGATCTCCCATGTCCTGTCCAGCCTCTTTGATCATCTAGATGACCAAATATGGGCATATAGCCTCGCCCCACCATACTGTATAAGGCAACTACATCACCCAGTGGGAGGGAAATACAGCCCTGCTTACCTTCAGCGAGCGCGGAGACAGGAGCCAGAAGGCAGCGGTTGCAGACAGGGACCGGACACCGCTGCGCAGCTCATCTTAAAGGTGAGTAGCGGTATTCTCTTACTGCAGGATGGCCCATCAAGCGAGGGATTAATGGGGTACCGTTCAAAAGCAGTCTCTGCCTGTTTCTCCAGGGCCGCAAGGACAGTAAGTCTGGTTACATCTGTAACCTGAAAACGAATGTACCACTTATGGCTAGCAGAGAAAACTAGTCACGAAAAACACATCTGTATGTAGATGTGTGCTACATGTAAATTACTTCAGATTAAATCTTCATTCATTTTTATCAACAATTATCAATATGTTAAATAATTTACAAGGTGAATGAATTAATTCATTTAAAAAAAAAAACAGAATGGTACGTCAAAATCAACATTTCTTGCTTTAAAAAAAAATTAATAAATTTTTGACAACTACTTTCTAAAATATTAACTAAATAGGAACTATTTAAATATTAAAGATAAATTAAAAATGTATAATATATACAAATGAAGGGCTTCTTCTGCCCAGATACCAATTAATCTACAGTTCAAATTGATTTGTTTCATGGACCTGGACAAGAAAGACCACTCCTGACCTCACAGAGCAAAGCAAAATTTACTCCAGAGGTGTACTCAATTGATTCAGGGCAAATCTTACATCTAAAGGGCTTGCAAAGGAATAAAAGAGAACACATTGGAACGTATTACAGAGATCTCAAACTTCTTTCAAAATCAAAATCAAGTGTTGCCTGTGCAAATTAGAAAAATCTGGGAGTTGTTCTATTAATCCGGGTCTTTAAAGCATTATTGCTGCTATATTGTTAGGACTTGCGGTATTCAATAAGTCTTGAATATATTCAAATAAGTCTGTTCTGTCAAACACTGTTTGTTTCATTTTTCTTTTTTATAATGTATGAGTCTTCTGTATTCGGTATTAAATTTCTCTCCTTTTTTTCATTGGTTATTGCAATTATGAATATTCTGCTTTAGAAGACGACATTAAAGGGAATAATATGATCCTTAGCTTCTCAGAAAACCTAGTGGTTCATAATTATCTCACTTACTTCTACTAAAAGGTTAGCTAACCAGTATTATGGTATTCATTTTTTATAAGATTCTCTAATGAAAATATCTATGATCCGTCAAAACCTTTTATGAATTTTTGCCTTGATTCTCATATTGTAGCTCTCTGAAAAGTGATCTTTGAGTAACAAGCTTCTTGAAGCAGAGGGTCTCCGGAGCTGAAATTAACCCCTTGCATCAAACATGTAATAAAAAAATATTTAAATAAAAGGAAAAAGCAATGCATTCTGTTCTGCTGCTTTAATGCCTGCCACTACAATGATCATGTTGAGAGCATCAAGAATATAATATGTAATTGGATAGGAGACAGCATAATGCTGGTCATTGTAATTTAACAGTATGCAGATGTAATAGTTCTAACCAAATGTGTACTTCTGACAATTAACAAATAATAGCATTTGAATACAGTAGAAGTAATATATAAAAAGATATTTTGATTATCACAAAAAAATATGATTCTATTTTAAAAGCCATGCTATAAATCTTTCTGACCCACAATACTGTAGGTGCAATATGATAAAATGCAATTACAGTATGTGCATCCTTTTCTTTCTGGCAATGAAGAAATTGCATTATGTGGCATAGGGAATTTGTGACTAAGAGACAGTTAATTTCTCCTATCAGTCTTGGATGAATATATTTAATAATAATATTGTAGATATGCACATAAAGCTCATAAGTTATTCTGTGCTCACAGAATTTTTTTTAGCCTGCGTTAAAACATTTTAATAAAACCAGTGAACAGGAAAGCCATGTCTCTATAACCGATCTTTCTTATGGAATCATCATTTTGAATCTGACACTTTAACCATTTTAGCCAAACCAATGGAGAGGAAAGGACATTCTCTAGTTATGTTTTATTTGAAGACAAATAGCTTTAAAATTTGCCTACACTTATTTATACATGTATTATGATTAGTGACGAATAACAGTTTATGTCAGGACAAGAGTACTTATTATGATTGTATGAAACACAACACCCTTTACATTTATTTAGGCTAGGACATTTAAATTTACATTGATTTGAGATTACGATACAATTTCGCAGAATAATATTAGAGTTTGTCCAAGATAAAATTATGGTATGTAGTTAGATTTTGGGGGTTCAAAGGTCAGCTTAACTGAAGAAGCCATTCATTTAAAGGGTTCATTTTGCATGCTCTGTGGAAATTCAGAGACAAAGCTTCAAGCAGTGCAAAAAGAAACATCTCTGTTTGGGGTAGTATGCCGGAGTTAGATAGTGAAGGTCCGGAACACTGACAGTAGATATACAACCTTCAACACTGAATATATGCTTTGTCTCTCCATACTAGCAAGTCAAATGCAAAGGTTAATTTATAGTTAGAAAAAGCCATGTTTGAGGAAAATGACCTCAGAGCAGAAAGAAAACAGTTAACCAAATGCACCGCTCTCCGTCTATAACCTGTAACATCTCATTCCTGTCAAGAACTGAAGCTTAGCATTATAAAATGCCTCAGGAATAAATATATTGGGGCTGCAAGAAAACTGTGTCGGGAATCGGTATTTTCCCACAACAAGGATCCTATGGTATTCAAAGAATAAAAGAACAATCTTAGTATACAGAGCTTTCGAAACCTCAGAAGTTTCTTCAAGTGAAGAAGATACCTACAGATGTAGCAGATGGGTATTACGGCCACTGGTGCATTGCAGCAGGATATTAAATTAGCCGTGCGCTAGAATGGGGCCGGACTCATGCATGCCAGAGGGTGCAATAACATTGGTTATATTTTCGAAAAGCTCAATGCACTTTGATTCAATCTATGAAGAGCTGTGATGTTCATCTAGGAAGAACTAATGTTGGTCCGCTAAAAGGTATCACAACCTTCACGAATATGCTTGGCTACTAAAAACTAATTTACATTGATGAAGCAATAATTTACATGTTCTAAACAATGTTCAAAAGTGTATTCATTATGATGGAGATGAATGACGTGTACATTCTTGCTACCAAATGTAGCAGTATTTGAATGACTAAATCATTTCTGACAGTTGATTACGAGGCTTAAAATAGAAGATGTAATTGTGCATTGGAGAGAATGTGGCATACGACACAATCAATTTTCCAATGTAATTATTCTAAGGTCTTAGAGTGAGTAAGAATATAATGTTTTGGACAGATTAGGTGGCCTCAGTGTTGTTCTTTTAAAATAAAATAATTGCTATCACTTTTCTTTTTCATATACACTGGCGACACACTTTATTCGAGCTCGGCTAGTCCCACGAATTCGGGTATACCCGGGTGTATTGAGGTTTGTGACTGTTTTCTGCCCGAGTGCATTGGGTTATTTTCCAGGCAGGGATTGAAGCATTTTATTCCTGCTGGCTGCAATACTGCACAGTATATATATATATACTGCATTACAATTCATGAATTTATGCCATCTGGTAGACACGCGAAGCATTGCAGCCTATTAAATCCTAATCATTATCATTTAACAGATCAGCCGCCCGTCAGCCAGGCATGAACCCAGGCTGGGAAGGCAAACGCAACGGGGCTTGTCAGAGGTGAGGAGCGGCGCATTCCAGGTATCTGCCAGGTACATACTGGGTATTTGCTCGAATAAAGTGTGTCGGCGCAGTAGATAGACAAACAAATACATCTTATTTGCAAAGTAGAAGTATTATTTTTTTATTGGTTATATATATATATATGAAACACAATGGAGCCCATTCTATAAGCCTTCATATAAAAACATTTGCTGGGCCGTTTACGCCGCCAGTGTTTTGAGTGTTGCTATCACGGTATTCCGAAAGCCTTGATTACCTGTGAGAGCAAAATTCCAAAAACGGGTGAGTAGCCGGCGACGTGATGATCGCATCTCAAAAGGGCTCACCTGGAGATTTGTTGCATCTGCAGAGAGAGCTGTAAAGAGAGAGCTGCGATCGCAGTGTTTTAATAAAAAATGTTAATATTATTGTACGTGAGCAGGGGTCTCTGGAGCAGAACCGCATTGGTTTCAGTTCGTGGGACACCCTGCTTCCCGAGATACAGGCCCAGTTATGGGATGCGGGTATCTCCTATGCATTTAAATGTCTCGCATCATGTGACTGTGGGATATAAATGCATAGGAGATACCGGCACCCCGTAACGGGGCCTGTATATCAGGAAGCAGGGGGTCCACAGACCTCAAATCAATGCGGTTCTGCTCCGGATACCCCTGCTCATCTACACTAGTATTCAAATTTATATTAAAACAGCTTCATTAATTTAGCGGCTAGCCGCTAAGGCAATGAACGGGTTAAACCTCTATAGCCTGTTTCTTGGGGCGGGGGGGGGGGTGGATGAAGGGGGTAGTAGTCCCAGGGTGGGTGGTTTGGACTGCCTGGAAGGTTGCAGGAGGAATTAACCCCTTTACTACCATAACGGTGGGAACCACTATGGTAATAAAGGGGTTAACCAGTCCCACTACCCCCCGGAAGGCTTAAACATCCACCCTTGGGGCTACTACCCCCTTCACCCAATCCCTCTATCCCCAAGAAACAAAAATAAACACAACAAATCTACTACCCACCACCTCTACCCCACACATACAGTACATTAATGGGCAAAATAACTATTATCCAGATATGGATATCTGCCAGATATGGATATCATTTGCCCATTATAAAATAAAACATTATCCAGACAGCATAAATAAAGTAAATACAACTTTCTACTTACCCCTGCCATCATGAAGGGCGTCCTCGTAAGCATACTCCAGGTCCATGTCCTCCGTTGCCAGCAAGAGTGCATGAAAAAATACAATCTAATGGCCCCTAACCCCTTAATCAACTTAGCGGTTAATAACCACTAAAGTAATTAAAGGGTTAACCTCTGTCGCCCGCTACTCACCCGGGAGGCGTAACCAGCCACCCCGGGCCCATCCTTTTTAGAATGAAATATCACATGGTATTACAGACAATGGGATTGCAGACATTCCCATTGGTTCCTGTACCATGTGGTATAGACATGATTTTAAGGATGTGACATACCTCCCTTGGAGGTGACATCACATCCTTAAAAAAAAAAAAAAAGACTGTCACATGATACAGAGTCAGATACAGAATTTGGATTGAAAGAAAGTAGAAAGAAGATAGAAGAAATGAAGAAAATAACTACAGAAGAATATAGAAGACGGTGAAAGAAGATGACAGAAGATTTTGGTACCAGATGCGGTTCTTTAAGGAGGATATAGGGGTCTATGCAGTAAGCAGCGAAAAAAAGCATTCGCCAGTTTTGGAACTAGCCATGTTTTTGGCGTGTTAAACTCGCTGTATGCTGTAAGGGCCGAATCCCTGGCGAATGAATGCGCCACCACCATTTGATAAAATGGCGAGTAACCGGTGGTGAGACGGCTGCCTGGCGAGAAACTGCCGAGAAGCCGTCCCCTCGCGAGTTGTGTTTGCAGCAGAGAGAGATCCGCTGCTCTCTCTGCGCAAAGATCGGCACATTATAAATTATTTTATAAACCATTTTTATTCATAGTGTACATGTGAAGGGGGTCTCCGGAGCTGAACCGCATTGGTTTCAGGTCCGGGGACCCCCTGCTCCCGAGATACAGGCCCCATTATGAGGTGCCGGTATCCCTCTGCATTTAAATGTCCCGATCACGTGACCGCGGAATGTAAACAAAGCAGAGGGATACAGGCACCCCCTAAAGGGGCCTGTATCTCGGGAAGCAGGGGGTCCCCGGACCTAAAACCAAAGTGGTTCAGTTCCGGAGACCCTCTGCACATCTACACTATGACTAAAACACACATCAATAAAGACTCTTTCCTTACCTTTGCGGCTATCTGCTATGGTAACGAAGCAGCATGAATATATTTTTAATAATACTGTACAGTGAGCAGGGGGTCCCGTGAGCTGAACCGCATTGCTTTGTGGACCAAGGACCCCCTGCTTCCCGAGTTAAAGGCCCCGGTATGTGTGATCGAGTGGGCAGTGTCGCAAGTAAGCTGTTCAACAGGAGTCGGTGAGTGGGTAAAGTAATGGTAAGTGAAGAAAAGAAATGTATTTTATGTAACTTGTTTTTTTCTTGCTTTTTACATGTGTTTTTTTTTGGGGGGGGGTACATCATTTCTTGCCACTGTATGTATTTATGTATGTCTAGAGAGATACATACATACAGGGTAAGAAAAGATTGTTTGAAAAGCTTGCTTTGCACTATTTTAAATGATTTGGGCTATGCTGCTATGCATAGATGTGTTAAATGTATTTTATAATTAGCTAGATGTAATTTTTGGGCTTGTATGCTGTACTTTAGGTCATGGTGAGGCTTGCTTTTTGATATTTTTCTTTTTGGTGTCCTATTTTGTATGATGGTAACTTATTCTCTTTAACGGTTGCTATAGTTAATTGTGTAATTGGTATGGATGCTATTTTAATTGTTTTGGGATGTAATTAATGTATACAAATTGATTGATGGTGATTTTATTGGATTGCATAGTATACTTTTTTTGATGTAATGCTATTTTCTTTGGAATATTGTATGGTTAACATTGATTTGCAGCGTCTACATGTTGCTTAGATTTAATGCAGCATGTATAGAAAGTAAATGCAATGTTTTCAGTGGCATTTGAGGCTTTTAATCGGCATTTGATGTTTTAGATTGGATGATTACATTTGATTTGTTTAGGAAATAGCATAGTATTTCATTGTGGATGTACAGTAATAGAGAAGTGGTATTTTTATTTAAGCATGTTTTTGTTAACCCTGAGACATTTATTTGTATATTGGTTCACCATGTGTGTGTGTGTATATATAGATATAGATATAGATATATAGTATTTTTTTTTTTTGCATGATGAAGCCACTGTACAATGGAATTTGTGAAGGGTGGGTATCGGGCCAGGGTGGCTTAACCCCTTAATTACCTTTGCGGTTAGTATTCGATAAGGTGATTAAGGGGTTCATTGATATGTGAATGTAATTGCAATGTATTGGCTATGTATTCTTTTGGCAACGGACTACAAGGATTATGCTGGCGACGGGGCCTTCTTATTGATGAGGTCAGTAGAAGTTTCTTTATTTTTCTATGCTAGTTAATGTTTTTAATAATGGCCAAATAATCTATTATCCCTATCTGGATAATAGTTAGTTATTTGGCACATTATTGTACTGTATGTGTTGGGGTGGGGGAGGGAGTATTAGCCCCAACGGTATGTGGGTAGGCCTCCCTTGTGGGTAGTGGGTGAGGGTGGTTAGGCATCACGGGGTGGGGTGTTATTGGGGGAGGGTATGTAGGCCTCCCGAGTGATGGGTGAGGGTGGGTTAACCCCTTAATGACTGTAGCGGTTAATAACCGCTATGGTGATTAAGGGGTTAGGGACATTACATGGGATGTTTTTATTCTTCTTTCTGTTTTGCAGAAGCGGATGGGGCATGGGCAGGATAAAGATGAGGATGGCCTTCATCGTGGCAGCCGGACAAGGGTGAGTGCTATATGTATTTAATGTATTTATTGTTCTTTATGTATTTTAAATGGACACATTCACTATTATCCATTTGTGGATAATAGTAATTGTGCCCATTACTATACTGTATGTTAGGGGGGAATAGGGGTTGTTGGGGTAATAGATAGATAGAGATAGATGGATAGATAGATATATATATCTATCTATCGTGTGGGGCAGTTGTGTGTGTTTTATTGTTATTTTTATTGTGGGTAGCGGGGGTGGGTGAAGTGGGTATTAGACCCAACGGTGGTTTGTTTAGGGTTTGCGGGTGGTTAGCGGGAGGGCTTAACCCCTTTATGACTGTAGCGGTATTAACCGCTACGGTTGTGAAGGGGTTAAGCGCACCTTCAAGCCCTAAACAAACAACAAGGGCCATATACCCCCTTCACCCACCCCCGCTAGCCACAATAAACATGGCACAGCGGCTTAACCCCTTCATTGCATTAGCGGTTAGCCGCTAAGGTAATGAAGTGGCCTTTAAATGCATTTTTCATGCCTTGAATGCATGCCGGGGAGCTCCGGTGCTGGTATTAATGGTATCAGCTCAGGAGACCCCCGGCATCAATCCCAGCCAGGAAAAAGGCCAGAATTTTTTCTAAGTGCCGATCCGCCGCTCATCAGCAGCCTCTCACCATCAACTTACCAACTTTTTTTGGCGTGGCTGATTCGGCATAAAAACGCCATTCTAGAGTGGCGAATAGCGGCGCAAAGCTACTCGCCACTACTAGAATATAGCGTGGCTGAAAACATGTCTATTTTAGGCAAAAAGTGCCTTCTCGCCTCGCCAATGGCGGAGAAAAACAAAACCGCCAAAAAAACTGGCGTTTTTTTTTATTCTCGCCACTTTCTCGCCCCTTACTGAATAGGGGTAGGCATTTTTGGCGGGAAACGGGCGAGAAGTGCCTTTCCGCCGCTTACTGCATGACCCCCATGCGGGTGATGACGTTGCGGGTCAAGAGCTTCCTGATACGCCGGGATTTGGAGGATGAAGACATCTAAAAGGTAAGATAACTATTGAATGTATGTAATTGTCTTTTTTCAGGTTTCTTGATTGTATTTTTTCTTTTTATGTTTTTGCTTGCCCATTGACTGATAATGTATTCATCTGTGCCCCTTTCGTACAGATAAATACAGTGACAGGCAATGCATTTGTTGGCAAATGCTTGTTTTGAATTGATTGTTATTTTTTCTATTTCTGTTTATTGTTTGGATTAAATTGTTTGGAATTTGGATGGATTGTTTTTAGTACATTTTAGGATTGGTTAGCGTTTTAAATTAATTAATTGTTTTATTAGCTAGTGGTTTAAATGAATTAATTGTTTTGTTGGCTAGTCCTTTTATTTCTTGAATTGGTTGGATAGCTCTTTATTTCATTGTATTCTTATGTTTTGGAATAACATAATTTAAATTCTTTTGCTGTTTTAGTGATCTCAATACGCAGAGAATGAAACTCTTATACAGTACCTTCTTGTAACCAATGTGGCCTCTTTCGTACGATCAACAAGAGAAATTAATTTTGGTAGACAGTAAGAAAACATATTTTCATCTTTAACTGGTTTCTCTAGTCTTAGACATTCATGGTAGAACAATATCTCCCTATAGTTTATCTCCAGACATCCTTGTGATACTCATACTATCAATCGCTATTCTGACAAACTCCGTAATAATAATGAGAACAAACCCCTTGTTCTTAGCCTCTCCATAACCCTGTGTTTGTAGGTACCAGAAAGCATCGCTATACTGTACCTCATTCCTGTCTATAGATAACAAGTTGTGCCTCATTATTTCTACTTCTTAAATTCTATGGTCTCTTGTATTAATGACCTTTCTAATTCTAGATAACCAGAAAACTGCATTTCTTTGCCTTTTCTCTGTTAATTCTGTGTTAACTATTTGGGTGCTAGAATCTAGCTTATTCAGTTAATGCATTAGACTATACAGTATGGCGTCTCTGTGGTTCAACCTGAAATCATCCTATCTTCAGCCAGGAACTTTTCTTAAACTTTATTAATGGATATAGTTCAGCAATAACTTCTTCTTTAAAAGGCTTTGACAGCCTTCACAGAGGCTCACATCTTTCCTTTGTCTGTCACGTAATGGCAATACATTTGCCTAGTGAATGGTCGCTTCCACCTCCACTGGGAACAATTGGCAGGGTGCCCTCATGCTTGCGGATACACACCCTATCCCTCTAACATACTGTAGTTAAATGCCTCTGAGTTCAGGATATATGGGAACCTAGCCCTCTAACAGCTATGGAGTGGTACTATAAGGCCCTATCACTGAAGTGCTTATAGTGGAGTGCCTTGTCAAACCCCTCTTGTGGGTAGGATGCACCTGAGGGTCATATAGGGGGAGCCTAAAATTGGTGTTGACATTTCCTTGAATGGAAAATAAGGAGCTTCTTCCCTAGATACCTATCTACAAAACTGTGTACATATTTACAGACAAGACCCCTTCCTCTGGTTCCCACTGGGATTTAAGGTTAGAGTTCTTCCCAACTCCTATTTTTTATCTTTTCCCCTACCCCTGTCTCTGGGCAGAAAAAGGGCAGAGCGTAGCCTGTGCTGAGACACCCTAGATCAGGAGATCCTTCCGGCATGTTCTAGAACAAGGTGTGTATTTTCTCAACCCAGGGGGAGCATGTAGGGAAAAAACAACAAAGAAAAAAACACACTAAGTGCAGACAATAGTGTTCAAGGGTGAAATATTATGATGCTTATGTGCTGCACTCACAGAATGTCAGTAGGATAAATACAGTGGCGGGATATGTGGGGTCTGGTGGGTCTCTCTGGACATGAACAGGAAGCAGCTGGGACTGGGATGTCAGTAGCAGATGTACATGGAAAGATAAAGACAGACCTCCATGGTGCAGATCAATGGTATAAGGATAAACTTTATGTAATAATACAAATGTGCACTCACAATGTTTAAAATCAATACAGGCGTTTTGTCACTATATAAGTGATAGGGAGTGTAGGGGTGGTTGCCGCAGCTCACCGCACCGCCGATGTGCCCACCGGAAGTGACGCGTCACGCCGGAGACACCGCTGGAGGAGATCCCCACACTGATATGGTGTAGAGGAAGCCAAGGGGAGCCTGTGGAAAAACCTATCCGGGACATCGGCGGTGCAGTGAGCTGCGGCAAGCATCATAATATTAGGGGCCAAGCATCATAATATTTCACCCTTGAACACTATTGTCTGCACTTAGTGTGTTTTTTTCTTTGTTGTTTTTTCCCTACATGCTCCCCCTGGGTTGAGAAAATACGTATTGATCATCTGGGACCAGTCAAGACAGTCCCTTCCAGAGGGTCTGAGCAGGGGGTTACAACTTATATTATATTCTCACTACTACACTATTTTTAGTCATTATATTCTTTAAGATCACTATATGTGTGTTATATATATTCACTGTATTTTAAGTGATCACTAGTATTTGATTAGCGCCAGTTTTCACCAATCACGTTGTCACTAGAACAAGGTGTGGCCAGGCCCCATGCAACTGTTCTACTGTAGTTGTTCTGTTCTGACCCCATGTCACTTTGCAACATATTATCTAAGGAAGATTACTAAGAGTTAACTCCTTAAATCCATTAGCTAATTAAGAATCCCACAGGAGTGCGACACATACAGTATAGCAGGAATTACTGTCTACTGCAAAAAAAAGAGGCAATGACTCCATAGTTATACATGTCACAGTTGTGTTATTTTATACATCCTTTTTGGTTCAGACTACGTATTATAAATTAGAGGATAACTTAGTCACTATTAACCTCTGGAACACTGATATAACCTAGAGCGTTATAGCTTTACTTCTACAACATCTTTGCTGTTAAGAACAGAGCCCAAAATACACTATTTACTAATGACAATATTTATACATGCTGATTCTTACAACAAACACCTAATGCGCTCTAACCATCTCCAACAGCTTAGAAAAATCTACTGGGAAAGACTTTCCTGTTTGTTTTTTCTATGGATTGTGGATTTAATAGAATACTCTGGCTAAATTGTGATAAGTTCTACTGTATGCCTCCACTTTACACTTCTATTTGGACAATTAAAGAAACTGGATCGGCAAATTACACTCTTTTGCTAAACTTAAGCACACTGCAAATGCTTAAGTGCAAGGTACATACAGCTGGACTGGACAATAAAAGCCAGGAGGCACTGGGAATTGAAATATATAGTAGTTCACAATAATATTCTGTTATTGCCATAAAGAAAAAAAATGCATATTTGTAGTGTTCTTATGTGTATACAATTTCTTACATGATAGCTGTTGATTGTGATTGTGTAACAATCTTCAAATGAAAGAAATTATAACAAGAGTAATATTTATTTATAAAATATTTTACCAGGAAGTAATACATTGAGAGTTACCTCTCGTTTTCAAGTATGTCCTGGGCACAGAGTAAAACAAATAATACATGGTTACAAATACAGTTACATAAATGAACAGAGTATACATTATATACAAGACATTGCGTGCACAGTTAAAGAAAATATATATTATGGGCGTATGAAACAGTAACAGACCAGATTAAAATGTGAGACAGCCTTAGATTTCAAAGAACAAAAATACATGGTAAACAAGTAATGCAGTAGAATGAAAGTGTGACTATAATTAATAGCAGCAGTGTTGGGGAACAAGTTCTATGTCTTGATAAGGCACGTCTACTAACCTTTTAGCATTATGTGATGTTAGGTTAACGGCTAATTAGCATCTTATTTGCATATGAGTACGATTAATGTTTGTAGAAATGTATTGATATGTTATTTCCCGTGGTTAACTCTAGGTTATTGTAACGTTATTCTTTAGTCCATAGGCCTGTGGCTACGCATTCATGTCCCTTTACTACAATATCTCACGGATTTTAATCTAAATCATATTTCTGTGTGCATCGACATCATTTCTTTAATCGATTTAGAAAAGGTATTGTGCAATGCTCACAACTGATGTCACAGCTAATGACTATGACAGGCTAATAATTTGTTTATTATAAATATATCCTAAAATAAACCATAAGAATTAATCAAAGAAAACTATTTCCCAGCAAATGTTTATGAAAAATGTTAGAGAATAATGCCCTCCATGACAATTTCTTCTGCCTTCACATCTTCCTCTCTACCACACTAAACGAGACACAGGGTACATTTACTTTCATCATGTCCGTGCCTCTTTTTGTGTGGACACCCTGTATAATAAGGTAGATTGTTCTCTAGAGCTGATAGCCTTAGCTACTTACTCTATGGGGTGTGAACACACTCGGAATGGAAGTGTAAGCTGCTGCACGTCTGTTTGCGTCACTGGGGGCCTGGGCGCCACCACAGGATCGCTACTATAAGTATTAGATGGTCATTATCCTTCTCGACATCTAGCATTGAAGGGGCTAAGAAAAATAATACAGATAACAGGTTAAAAACAGCTACAGTTAATGAAAACATTAAAGTTTAGAAACATTTAAACAGGATCAAGGAATAGATTGAGCTGTTGAAGCTGTTATTCACACCTTTAACTATGAGCAGTCATTAAACAAAATGTGAATGAACAAATACTGTAGCTGTCAAGCAATTCAATATACGTGGTTCTAATTTGTTTTATTTTGTTGTTTTTTTATTTTTTTATTTAATGGCCTGTTGGTGACGTCAGCAATGATCCATTAAAAAAACAATTATCTTACTGTAGCCTGTCTTTAATCCTTTGTATGATAAATACAATGAGTTTTTGTTTTTGATTATTATCATTTATAACTGTGGAAGAATATGCTGGCTTCTTTCCAATTTCTTGCTTATAATAATCGATGTGGCTATTATAATAGTAGTAGTATTTTCATCATTATGTAGAGAACTGTAAAAGGAAAATCAAACAGAAACTGCTAAATTAATCGGTATGGAGTTTTTGTAACAAATGGTATCTACTGTAGTGCCGACCGTTATTCTAACACAAACCAGTGGCAATCGCCAAAAAGACCCAGGTACATGCTGGGTACATGCTGGGTCTAGTTTAAGGCATTTCTGCATTGACTAATGGCCCATCAGATTAACAGCGGGGGCTCTGTCAGTCCCATTCAAACTGAATGGGACTGCCGGTAACCCCTGCTGTGTTAATCTGATGGGTCATTAGTCAATGCAGAAATGTTTTAAACTTGCCTTAAACTAGCCAGGTTACACCCAGCATGTAACCGGGCTAGTTTAAGGCAAGCTTTAGAATACTCGTTGTCTCGTCTGTACTAAGCCAGCGGTGTGCAAAGTGGGGGGGGGCAGGAATTTTTTTGGGGGTGGGCACAGGCGGTTGCAGAGGCCCTGCACTCTTCACCGCGGCATTTCAATTAAATACCGGGGGATTACGTGAAGCCTCTGCAATTCAATTACCATGGTTCAGACTCGTTGCTGTGACGTGTCGGCATGGCAATGTGGTGTCAAATGACGCCGTGGTGTCATGCAGAGTAACATCACACATCCCTCTCCATGGCAACGGGGTCACGTGATGTGGGTGCGAGAGTGAGGGGGAGCAGGCAGGGGGCGCAGCTCCAAATGTTTGCGCTACCCCGTATTAAGCGATAAATCTACTGAATACCGTTTTTGCAGAAATTTCATACTGTACCGTGAGGTAATAAAATGTCAAACCGTTCGATATGGCCGTGATCTTAATGAAGCTACCTGAATAGGCCCCAAAATACGGTCTAAAATATGAAATGCGTGTTTGTTGTTTGGAGTTTGGCTTACTACTTAATGTAAAAAAGCATGGTGAATTGAAGTAAATGATAAATGACTCTTTTATTTTAATATGTTTTCCACATTTATTGTATATAAAATGTTGATAACTTGTAATTACTGCTGGCATGCTGCCTCCAAAATTTTCTAAAAAAAGAACTTGCAGTTGGCACATTCATCTAAAGAAGGGTTTGGCATTATTTTATTAACAAAATATTCTTCGGCCTGTTACATAAAAGTTAATCCATTGGCAAAGAAATAGTCTAAGTAATACAGTACTAGATATTTTGCATGAATTTAAAATGTTTAATTAAAGCTGCAGATCAAGAAATATCCTATATGGGTGTTTAAAAAAATAAATAAATCAGTGCTGTACTATGAGAATTTTTTGTAGCCTTTAAAAAAAAAAAACAACTCTGAATGATTTTTTTAATGAATTATAATGTAACAAGCATTTTTTGTTTCTATAGCAACCATTTACAAAGTCACATCCCCTTCCTCTTCAGAAACAGGCACACTCCATTTTAGCCTTGCCCTCTCTCTAGCAGTGAACCAATTGTATCTAGTGACTGCCTGATCATATGATTTTTCCCACAGAACTTTGCATCTTTGGTCTTCTTCTGCTGCCATTTAGTGAACCCCCGAGCCGAATGTTCACAGGAGAATGGATCGATCGGCAACTTAGCTAATTACTTATCATTGTGTGGATTGTATTGATGCATATTTTAAAGGGGAAAAAATTATTTAAATAAAACCGGCAGCAGGGACTGCTGCTTTAAATGGTCAGTTCACAATGTTTTACTTACTGTACCATTATGCTATGAGCTTTTCTATCATAAGTCTAAGGAACATACCGTATAGATAAAAATACAATATGTCCCGACTGATATTTTTCTGCATAGAGCATTATTTATTTTTAAATACTTTTCTTGATAGGCTCCACAATGTTATAGAAATAGTATGCCATTTCACAAATACATGTACATCAATGGGACAAGAGAATACCAAAGAACAAAACAAAGATTCAAAAAAGGTTTAGCAGATTACAAATATCCCCATCTGATTTTGAGATGAAAATTGCTTAAACTGATAATATACAATGTGACTAATTTAACACTTTTGAACCCCTTATTTTGTTCTTCTATTTCTTAGATTTAAAGCAAAACAAATACACAATCTTTTGAACTAATAAAGAAAGCTTAACTGTAGGGAAAAAAGATTAAAAAGTAGGTTTTTAGAATTCCACACCTCAAAGATAGTTGTGAATGCCAAGATAATAATTGAAGAATGTCTTAACGAATTATGAATGTTTTCACCTTATTTATTTATAAAAATGTTTTACCAGGAAGTAATACATTATGGGCCTCATGCAGAGAGCAGCGCTAGATTAAATTGGAGAGTTGAAAATAAAGTAGTTGTAATGGAGAGTTTTTTTCTCCATATGCAGAAAGGGCATAAAACTGCCTTTCTGCATATGGAGAGTTTCAACCGGCGAGATGTGCGCTGGTGAAACATGTTTTAAAAAAAGCGCGTTTTTTTTTCCTTCTCCCTCTGGCCGCCGAGCGCCAGCCTCCTGCCAACTTTTTTTGGCGGAGGTAAATTGAGAATTTCTCTCCATGTTATTGGCGCGATCAGCCACTAGATGGCCATCGCGCCTTTCTGAATAGGGATATTTTTAGAACAGGGGAAATTTAGGTTCTCGCCGGTAGCATGGCGAGAATCACAAAAAAAAAAAAAAAAAAATGGTGCTTTTTTTAAAACTTGCCAGTACCTGCAGTTCTACAGGCATTTCTCTCCAAAAAATGCCGCTATTCACCTTACCGCTGCTCTCTGCATGAGGCCCTGAGTGTCACATCTCCTTTTCAAGTATGTCCTGGGCATGTTATGGTGACAATATATGTAGGGTGACCAAAGATCCCGGTTTAGTCAGGACAGTCCCGGTTTTCAATTGTTTTTTTCCCAGGTCCCGACTTTTCTGACCACTGTCCTGGTTTTTTGCTGGCCGCTTGTGCACATGTGCAACTGGCACTTGCCGGCCGCACATGCGCACGAGCATTCGGCAAGTGCCAATCACCATGCGCATAAGCTGCCGGCAACCCTTGATTGCCCATGCACAGCCGTCATGCGCGATCGGCCTTTGCCAGCCATGCATGGGGAATCGGAACACGTGACTGCGCATGCACGACATTTGTCCCGATTTTTCCCGGGAAAAATATACTCACCCTAAATACATGGTTACATTAAAGGAGCAGAGTTACACATTATATTTATAGACAGTTGATGGAAAGTTAAATATAATAGATGTTATATGCATATGTGACTGTTACAGACACGATTAAAACGTGAGATTGCTGAAGTCTTGGAAGAATTTAGCTTGATGGTGGCTTTGAGAGTCTCTGGTAGGTTGTTCCAGACGTGAGGTACTCAGTAACAAATGGAGCATTGACCAGATTCCTTGATGAACCTTGGGACCGTGACCAGTCTTTTGAAGTCAGATTTCAGGTGATAAGTGCTGTATGTGGTAGGGTGAGGAGCTTGTTCAGATAGGCGGTAGCTTGTCCAGAAAGTATTTGAAGACAAAATAGGAAAAATGTACTTTGCGTCTGGACTCAAATGACAGACAATATGGTTCTTCATTTCGCAGTGATGTATGTTGTAGTTACATTATAGGACAAAGCGGCACATTGAGTTGTAGAGGGTGTTTAGTTTGTTAAGGTGATCTTGGGGAGCTGTACCATATACCAGGGGTGTACAAACCGGGCGGCGCAAGATTTTTTTGAGGGGCGCAGGCGGTTGCAGAGACCCTGCGCTCTTTCCCAAGGCATTTAAATTAAATGTCGGGGAACCGCATGAGGCCTCTGTAATTCACTTACCTTGATTCAGCCGCTTCGAGCGACGTGTCGCCATGGCAATACAGCATCAAATGACACAGCGGGGTCATGTGACGTCCCGTGTCCCAGCAGCTAAAATTGGCGCCGGGACAAAGGTAAGGGACCCCACTAGCACTGGGGGAGAACAGGCAGGGAACGCAGCACCAAAAGTTTGCACAGCCCTGCCATATACTATATTCTATAATTGGCATTACAATTTGCTGTTTGATGCGCTTTCTGACCAGCGGGTTTAGAGAGGATTTGTTCCTGTAAAGTACACCTAGTTTGCCACAGGTTTTGGATGTCAGAGAATCAATATACAGTACAAACCAAATGTTAAATGGGAGTCAAACCATATGCCCAGATATTTAAAACTATAGTGACAGGGGCTAGAGTGGTGTTAACATTGGTTCTGATCTGTAGCTCTGTCATTGATAGCTTTGAAAATTTGGCCTTAGTCCCAAGTAATTACAGTTTTGTCAGTGTTTAAAAATGATTTGTTTTGTGAAATCCAGTTTTCAAGTCTTTGGCCCAGATCTATAGGGGCCCATTACTGACTTAACTATGTGCTAACCTAGACTAACACCTCATTAAGCATTAAGTTTCATTTTCAAAGCCCAAATACACAGCATTAATCCTCAAAGGTCCATTGAAAGTTAAATTAACTCAAGGATTTAACGATGTGTGTGTGTGAGAGAGAAAACACCTGAGATACCTGAGAAATATGCTAATTTAAATCAGTTGTATATATTTTGCATATCCCAATTAGCATATTTTCTAGATACCTCAGTTGTTTTCATTTTGATTCACAGGTATCTCTCCATATGTTATATGAAGGTGTTTTCAGGGAGGTATATAAGTCACTTGGCACTCACTCGCTTTTTTCCCCCCACTCCTCCAAAACGCACATTTCAGTGTTAGGGATGGGAGTAATGACACCTTTAGGTAAGACAGGCTTGATGCCATGTTATTTCAAGATAAGGTAATGTAGAGCAGGAGGGATGGGGTAATCTATAGGGTAGAGTAGAAGGTTGTAAAAGTTTGAGCGGGGGTGCAGTCAGGAGTAGAGCTGGAGGGTCAGAGGATAGTGGCAGAAGCAGGGGTATACAGTAGCTGTAGAATCAGGTATGCTGTAGGAAGAGGAAACAAAAGAAACAGCGCACAACGCCAAATAGTGAAGCAAGTAATGCTATATATTAGTAATTACAGGGTAATAGATCTGCGTACATCAAAACAGTGGAATAGGTGCATTTAGTGTGTTTCACACAAGTTACCACTCAGCAACTGTTGTCAGAAGAGTCTGGAGCTTGCTTCTCTCAGCGGGGGCGCTACGTTGGTTCAGGAGCAGGATTAATGCCCAAAACCCCTCATCCAGCAGTACATCGCTCCCAAGGGGATTTCCCTTGACAGCAACTAGGTTCCGTTGCAGGTATTGGTGCTTGGTGGGACCGCTCCATTTCCTAGAGTGTGGGGGGTGCTGAGCCACCCCCTGTGTTTATAGCAGCAGACGCCTCTACCAATACACGGTTATGTGATATAATTTCTTCTTATATACACCCTCACTGTGGTTATTGTGATTTATTTCTTGTTCACTTATCTATGTGGTTTAGTCACTGCACTTTATTTATATTCCATATTCTGGGTTAGATAGTAGCGCACAGTATTTTCTCTGTTTTTTAATGCTGTAGGAAGAGGCAGGAGTAGAGATGGTAGGTCAGAGGGGCAGTAGCAGAGGCATGGGTAGAGCTGATGAGTTAGCGGTACACTACAGACGAGCCAACGAGTATTCTTAAAATTGACTTAAACTAGCCAGGTACATGCTGGGTACATGCTAGGTACATTTCAGTGACATTTCTGCAGAGGCTAATGGCCCATCAGATTAATACAGCAGGGACTCCCGCTGTTAATCCGATGGGCCATTAGTCTGTCTGCAGAAATGTGTGAAATGTTGCAGCATGTACCCAGCATGTACCTGGGTCTTTTTGGAGATTGCCCCAGGTTTGTTTTAGAATAATCGTCGGCGCTACAGTAGCTGCCAGCAAGTTCACGTAAAAGAGAATTTCTCTCCTCCCTTGCTTGAATTACATTGTCAGTCGAATGCACTAATGCAGAGGAGAGAGAGTGAAGTGATAATGGAAGCTACGGAGTAAGAGGCTGCAGCCAAGCATTACTGGGGATAGCCGTGAACTCAGGTAAAAAGTCAAAGGGGCCTGAAGCACCCTCTGCACCCCTACTTCCTACGTGCCTAATTTGACATGTATTTTACATTTTGCATGTGTTGTATATGGTATGTGAAATTAACTGAACTAAGGAAATGCAATTCTCTTTCTTACTATACATGCAGAGGTAGCAGCACCATTATTGCACCCATTAACGCAATGCATTGCATTAATGCTGGTGTATTATTTAACAGTAATGCTACCCACCTTTAAGTTAAACCTATGTAGCCCTGTGTAGTTTGGGGTTATATGTCTTTCTCCTCCTGTGCAATAATCCCTGTTAAGGGCAGGTTGCCAGGAGTAATTATGGGGTTTTCCTTCACACTCCTGTGCTGTGTAGTATCTGGTGAAAGTAGTGTCATCAGGCTCTGTGTCCAATTACAGTGACATAGGGGTAGTGCCTATTAGAGCTATTTAGCGCACAGAATTTCCTGTATTTAGTAGTGTCTCACCCCACCTGAGTGAGACTGGTCTGACCCAGCAAACTGTCAAGGCTTTGGCAGGTTTTGTGGCCCTCCCTCCGGGGAGAGGTGTGGGCAGGCTATTCCCCTTACTTCACCAGGGAGTAAGGGAAGAGCAAGGACAGCTTCTAGGGCCCTGACTAGGATAGTGTCCAGGGACTTCCTTCGGGGCTGGCAACCTGAGATGAGCGGCTAAAGACCGGTCGCTATGATGGGCAGTCTGCCAGTGCTAAAGATCGCTTCAGTCCTGATGGTGGAGTCATTTGGGAAGAAGGTGCACACAGAGGTTCTCTTTCAGAGACTCCTCCCTACTATGCTGGGGGTCTGGAAGAGATGGAGGCGCTGTACCATGAGTGAGTATAACTCAGCACTACCTCATATGCCAGTCATGATGCCATCCCCCATACCATCACGGGAGACTCATTGATTCTGTAAGCCAGCAGGTGCACCACACTACACCTTATGTAACATGGGTCAGTTTCTACAGAAGGGGGTCAATATGAGATTGGGCCAAGGAGACTCCGTTATAATTGGAGGTGCTGCTGAGATCAACAGAACAGGCTTTCAGCTAGGCAAACTGATATAGAGACATGTATGTTTCCTGGAAAGTTCTGCAGAAGGAAGGGAGTCTTGGGGTAGTCAGGAGCCTGCAAACTCGCAAAGCATGCCCTAGATGTCCCCTGTATGGTGTGAGATAGATCTGGAGACAAGGCTAGTGTAGTCACCTTGAGTGGGTAGTCGTTTGATGCCTAAGGGGGTAGCCTGTTAGCATGGTCAGGAACTTCTGGTCAGCGCTATGTGTAGCCAAGATTAGGTGACATGTTAAGTACGACAGGGCAGATCCTAAGTACTTCTAGCCAGTAACCAGACTATACACCGCAGAGCACTTACACTGGACTGATACCGTGTGCAGCATACAGAGAGAGTTTAGCCTAGCCTGAGGTATTGCACAACAACTGAGGCATATACACTTGAGATACATATAGATGTGCACGTTGGCATGCTTTATTGCGTCAACATGGTGGCTGCCCAGCAGAGGAGCACCATGTGCGCAGTAAGAAAGGAAATGGAGATGGCTGCTATGTGTGATGTGGTTCCGCGCGGTGCGGAGAGCCCAAAATGGTGGTTCGCGCCAGAAATGAGAAGCGCACGTGCTGTGTGGGCAGCAGAGGAACCGTGTGCGGATACGCCTATAATGAGTAGGTTGTGGAGTGGTGCGAAAGCCATGGCCGTGCCCTTTTTGTCCTGCCTGAATTCTCTGGGTGTATCAGAGGAGGAGACCAGTGAGGACATTGTGATTGTGTGTGAGCTGGAAGGTGAGGTACCTGATTGCCAGTTGGTGATTACTACGCAAATTGAAGCTACTGTGAATATGGGCTGCAGAGTAATCCAAAATGGTGGCTCCCGCCAACCTGGGAGACCGCGTGGGCTGTGTGCAGAGAGAATTTTTGCAGAAACTTGGCCGGGACTGGCACGAAAGTCAGAACCCCGCCCGTGCTGAGGATGTGGAGCGAAAGCCGTGACCGCGCCCCCTGGTACTGTGATAGGCTCAGAGCCGATTTTGGGTCATGACGTGCAGCTAAGTGACCCTCCTCTAAACTGTACGAACCAAGCTACATTGAGTAAAGGAGGAGCTGGATGTGAGCTTCCTCTCCTTTAGTTGCGCAAAGCTGGTGAGCAAGAGAGACTGCTGTGTCGAGTATCTCCTTTAACCAGTGCAACTAGTGAACAAAATATGGCGGACTTTGATATTCACCCCTACCAACTTCCAGGAGGCTTCCTAGTAGTGAAAGCAGGGGGAAGAGAGGTCCTCCTGTAGTGTAGTGCAGTGTAGACTACTGGGAGGCGGAGCCAGTACGACGGCGAGATGTCCACAGTGCGGGATCCACTACTTGTGGAGCCGTTTGTTCCGGGTCACGCTGGGGCAGGAGAAGCTACAGCCATGCTGACGGCCGTAGAACCGCCCAAGATTAAGGAGGAGCAGATGGCTGATTCTGGAGAAGGGTGATCGCTACTAATGATTCCTCCTGAGAAGGACGGCATGGATGCTTGCACCCCCAGCGAGAACCTGGAACCTCGCTGTCGGTCCCCTGCGGAGGTACCTTTACTTTCATCACCATCATCAATCGTCGGACGACGAGACTGGGAGCGGTGCATCGGTGGTGATGCGCCTACCGGCGGACCACTACAGCGGTGCTGCAGAAGAAGAGCGGCTTACCTGTGATCTGTGCCCGCTGCACATTGGCATCCCTTGGCAGCAAGCGCTGATGCGGCCGGAACCGCGGAAAAGTCCCATGGCCGTGGCGACTCCCAGTGCGTCGGAGGGACATCCGGAGACGGGACCGGAGGAAGAGTAATCCATCGCAAGCCAGCGGAGTGGTGAGAAACCTCCTTATTCCCCACAGGCTCCGATGGAGGTGGCCGTGAAAAAGGCCCCAACCAAGGCCCAAGCCGAGCAGCGGGACGTCGCGGGACATCCGGCGCCGGAAGCTGAAGAGAAGGAATTTGCGGTGCAGGACCTAGTCCAAGATGGCGCGACCTCGTGAGATCATGACGTCAGTTCCGGCCTTCACAGTGGAGCCGACCGGAAGAGTCCAACAGCGGCACACAACAGCACAAGTCTGTCCAGGGCGCAGATGGACAGATACATGCAGGCTGTGCTGGACCGCGGTAAGAAGAGTGCGGGTGAGTCTGCAACACCCAAAGTGACAACGGGTCGTGGCATCGCCAAACTATTAGTTCATTTGCCTAAGGGCAAGGACACTTCCGCATTCCCATTGCCCAGTGCCAAGGCCAATGCCCCTGCCACGCCTCCTGCGGGATCACGTTCTAGCCAGGGTGGGTCGGTGGAGTCACGGGATACTTCGGAGGAACGGCCTGTGTCAACTAGAGACTGGGGGGACTGTATCACCTCGGATGAGGGACCGGGGAGAGAGTTGGTGCCTTACGTGAAACCCCCTAAAATGAATCCCACAGTGTATACCCACATAGTTCGAGGGAGGTCAAAGCGTTATGGGGCCTCTACCCATTCTAGTACTACGTCTGGAGTCTCGTCTGGGGGGGATATGGAAGGGTTCGAGACTGCTCTGGTGGTAAGAGATCAGCTAAAGGAGAATAGTACCATGGTGGGCTCCTTTATATGAAGGTTATTCGAGGTTCCTGGACCGCACTCGATTTATTCTCATGCGGGGAGAAGTGGTTGATCATTGGTGGGATGTAGGGGTGTACTCTGCTAAGGAAGCCCAAGAGGAGCTAATGAGAAGGTGGGATGAAATTTAGAAGGGAATAGTTGTGGCCAAAGGGTCTTCTATATTATATGATGTTATAGCACCAGAAGAGCCTCTGTCCTGGGTACTGCCAGGTAAGGCAGGAAACAAGAAACTGGTCAGGGTAAGCCAGGCAGAGAGAGCCATAGTAGCCCGGTATAAGCAATCCCATGGGTTCAAATATCCCTATATCCCTGAACTCATTATGCAAGAAATTGAGGATAATGGGGACACCTGGCTAAGGGAAGCCATAGAGGATTACCTAAAATCAAAAGCTAGTCATTCTGCCTACCGAACAGAAGAGAGAGTGGGCTATCTGATGTGCATCTGGAGCATAGGTCGGAACACCTATAAGCATAAGCTGGAGTAGCGACCGGAGAACGGGCCGCCCAGATCTTATTCAATCACTATCATAGATCACAACGGGCGAGAGGTGAAAAAGCCAGACCCCAGGCACTATTATTAAAGTTTGGATTCTCCATCAAGGAGTAATCCTAGTTATTGGTATCTGATAAGAGATGGTTCTGTGTATAGTAATGCACTTATGTTGTTGTGTAATAAAATTGTCATTTTGTATTTTTGCAAGTTGTTCATCTGAAGGAAGGCCCAGCAAATTTAGGACCAAGTGGGGACCATTGGATCCACCAGAGGGAGAGTGTAGCCCTGTGTAATTTGGGGTTATATGTCTTTCTCCTCCTGTGCAATAATCCCTGTTAAGGGCCGGTTTGCCAGGAGTAATCATGGGGTTTGCCCTCACATTCCTGTGCTGTGTAGTATCTGGTGAAGGTAGTGTCATCAGGCTCTGTGTCCAATTACAGTGACACAGGGGTGGTGCCTATTGGAGCTATTTAGTGCACAGCATTTCCTGTATTTAGTAGTGTCTCACCCCACCTGAGTGAGACTGGTCTGACCCAGCAAACTGTCAAGGTTTTGGCAGGTTTTGGGAGGTTTTGTGGCCCTCCCTCCGGGGAGAGGTGTGGGCAGGCTATTCCCCTTATTCCCCTTACTTAAGGGAAGAGCAAGGACAGCTTCTAGGGCCCTGACTAGGATAGTGTCCAGGGACTTCCTTCGGGGTTGGCAACCTGAGATGAGCGGCTAAAGACCGGGGGTCAATATGAGATTGGCAAGGGAGACTCCGTTACACCTAAAAACACACCTCTTAAAGGAACCATTTCAATAGCTTGGAGCAGGGGTGCACAAACTTTATTTGCTGCGCCCCCCCCTGCTGCTGTCCTCTGTTGGTGCGTCCCCCTCCCTTACCTCGTGCAACGTCATGTGATACCGTAAGGTCATGTCACGTCACATCACGTGACCCGCGGCGTCATTTGACATCACGTTGCCGTGGTAACCGTGATATCACATGACCCCGCGGTGTCCTGAATCCGGCTAAACCTCGGTAAGTAGAGGTTGCAAAGGCCTCTCACGGTCCCCCGGCATTTCATTTAAATGCCTTGGAGAAGAGCACGGGACCTCTGCAACCGCCCACACCACCCCTAAAAAATCTCAGGGGGCGCACCCCCCAGTTTGCACACCGCTGGCCTAGAGTCATAGCTACTTACCCACAGCCACAGTTGCTCCTTCAAACCATTGTAGCCAAACACTGCCATCTACTGTACTTATTCCCTCACCTGCTGTCTCTGAAGGTTCTCAAATGTACCACTAAGTGGTAGATCCACAAAGCTCCATTAAGTCAGGGCAACTAACGTCCTTTTACATAGTTATATCTGTATGCACTGTTTTACTGACTTTTAGACTTAAAAAGTAATTTCATTCTTGTGTTTCCATAAGCATATCCTTTGAAGTCACTTATAGTCTTGGTCACGTTAGGAACTCATTGTTAGTAGCACTGAGGAAATTGCTGTTATAAACAATTCAAAGGGAAATTCTTATAACACAGATCTACATAATGAAATCAGAGTTGCATAATGATTCAGAAAACAATGGTTGAAACACTCAGGAAGATCATATCCTGAGCAGGATTACTATTGCGACAACACATCATCAGTAGAGTAAAACTAACCTGTCTCACGACGGTCTAAACCCAGCTCACGTTCCCTTTTTATTTCGATTATATTTTTTTCTAAATTAAACAATAATTAAAACGAATTAACAGCAAAGATCTTTGCATTTTTAAAAGTTTCAATTATATTTCTATTAATGTAGAAAATTCGAAAAACAGACGGCTCAGTACTAGGACATGTAAAAAGTAGGTAGGGTGTTACACTATTGGGAAAAATCCATTGAGCTTCTTTTTGTTTTTTAGCAATTCTGTATTAAGATTGCTTTTCTAATATTGCCCTTAATGTGTTCATTCTAATAAATGAAATACCCATATAATTGCCATAATGGAAGTTATTTACATACCTTGCTAAAGCTGTATTCACTCAATTTTTTATGGAGTTTGTGTTCTAGAATTCTACGTCTGAATTCTCTAAACGTCTTGCCAATGTATTGTTGACCGCAATGGCATGTTATCTGATATATAACGCCCATTGTTTTGTAAATATGTTTAGCTGGTTTAAGATGTTACAAGCGTAAACAAATGAAAGAATACAGAGGTGTGCATTCCCATAAAAAAATGAATGCATTTATTGGGTCATGTTAAAAAAAAAACGGTAGCATACACCCCACCATGACATTAACATGACCCAATAAATGCATTGTTTTTTTTATGGGAACGAACTCCTCTGTATTCTTTCCATTTTTTCTGCTTGTAGTGCACTGTTTTTTCTCCGTCGTTTTCTTGCAACCAGTACAAGCGGACTGCACACAGAGTACCCTAGGACCTAAGGGGTTTACGTTGGACACTGCACTAATGAAGTGAGTCCTTCTGTGATTACACAGCACAACTTAACTCCCTAGATGGCTGAAGGAAGGTATGGGCAATTTATATATGCTGTTATTTCTGGACACTGGATGTGCTAAACCTTTACTACTGTGATTTGTGAGATTTCCCAGGCAAGCGTTTGTTCCTACCTACTCAAATCTTATATATCAATTGTATGATACCTCAAGAGTACGTTTTGCAAGAAAATGTATGTTTTAAATCTTTGTCTGTCACTAGTTCTGAGCACCACACGTTTTTCTGGATTATGGTTTAAGATGTTTACAAACTTTACAGGAGCCGCACTAATAACATCCAATTATTGAAGATGTCAGCCAGGTCTTAGTTAGAGGTCTTGAAACGTGACTCTAGAAAAAAATGTCTTTCAGACAGCATGCTTTCCGATTGGTAATACTTGGTTGAGTTGGTAGAACCTTACAGAGATCTTATTTATTCAGCAGAATGTTCCAATGATCTGAAGAAAAGTTTTTTTTATTTTGGGACATTGGTTGCTGAATGTGCCAATACATCTGATTATCTTTGGCTCTGCATTTTTTCTGCTATCTTTTATCAGTTTGTCCCGGTTGCTGTTAAGAGCTCGATGATAGGCTTTTTTGAGTCGGCCCATACTTTAGCCTCTATTGAGAAACTGTTGTTTTAGGTCATCAGCTTTAGGAATTCCTCAATGGAAGAGCAATTTCTCCTGGCCCGAAGGTATTGGCCTACTGGAATACCCTTTAATTAACATTTGTGAGTGCAGACTAGTTACATGTAACAAACTATTAGTTTAAAAATAAGAGAGTACCGGCAGTACTCATAAACAGCTGTGACACTAATAGTTGTCAAACACAAAGCAATTTAATGTAAAGAGAAAACAAGTCTCATAAACAAAGCATATTGCAAAGAGCACTATTAAGATACAGCTTACCAAACAAATACTCCTTCAAAGAGGGGTAAACCCAGGAGGAAGGGGGTCAAGGAAGACAAAACATACTGATCTACACACTACAAATATCACAATAAAGGGCAAAAAGGTGCTACACACTGCCAAAAAGCCAACAACACAAAAAAAGTTAAAAGGAACACAATCCAAAAATCAAGGGGGGCAGCGACGTCTCAGGCACTTAGCCCTTCTTGGACCATTCCCACATGAGTGGTATTTCCCTTCAGGAGGAAAACAGGAGCCCCGTAGCTACAATGTAACCTGTGATTACTTTGTTTGTAGGAAGGTGATGTAGAAAAGATCTAAAGATCATCTTATCTGCTGCTCTGTAACTCATCACCACAAAATCCAGCATTTTCCAAAGCCAAGAACTGGAATGCAGATTTTTCAGGCCAAACCGCAAAACAAGGAGGGGAGAAAAAGAACCCTAATGGACAGAAAAAAACCTACAGCTGCAACTACTGGTTGCCTTGAGAATTCTGCATTTAAACCCATCCCACGCTGCGAGATTTCTGCAGCATGCTGCAAAATTTCTGCAGCCAGACTAATGGCCCATCGGATTAACATAGCGGGGGTCCCTGCATTTGAATGGGACTCATGCTGTGTGAATCCTACCGGGCGGCAAGTCCCATTCAAACGCAGGGTCCCCCTCTGTGTTAATCCGATGGGCCAATACAGCCTGATGTGGACCATCTCACAAGTTACTGCGAGATGGTAACAAATTTCCCTTGGCAAGCAGTCTAAAACCGGCAGTTGCATCTGTAAGCTATCAAAATCAACAAAGACGATAGACAACACTAATTTACAAATCTTTAACCTTACACATATGATACTTAAGAAAGATCACACATCTATCATACAAAATACCTTTCTTTTCTTTTGCCCTTACCCAGGATTTTTTAATATTTAACTGTGTAAAAGATATACACACTTCTTTGCCTGGAAGCTACAGTATTGCTTCATAAACACCACTGAAAAGTAGAAGCATCAAATGAAAAACGCTTATATATAACAGATAAAGATAAACAATATTTGAAAGAATTAGAAAGTCTCCTGAAGATAATTAAATAATTGCTGCAAGTATAGAAGATTCCTTCACCTCCTTGAGACCTAAAAGTACATTACACCCCAATTATCTCTCTCTTAATATCCACACGTTTGTATAATTAGTGGCTAAAGATTTGGAAGACTTAAGTGCTGCAAAGAGTAAAACCAAAAACAACCTCAGAGAGAACAAACAGCACTAGATGATTTACAAAACAACATAGAGATCACAATAAAGTTGGCTGATAAAGGGGGTAATATACAGTAGTATTATTATCAACTGAATACGTACTATATTAAAGAACATTAACGTCAACTAAAAGATGTTAACTGTTACAAACAACTTACTTATGATTCTACCCTCCAATTCCAACTGGAGTTGAAAGGCTTACTAAATAAGGTCTTAGAGAATAATCTCATTGATAAACACGAATTCAAGTTCTTAATGTGGAAAATCCAATAATAGCTACATTTTACACAATTCTGAAAATTCATAAAAATTCATCATGGCCGCCAGGCAGACTGATAGCCTCTGATATAGGTAGTTTTACCAAAAATATCTGTCAATATGTGGATAAGATCTTTTGACCCTTTGTCTATACCCTCCCATCATTTATAAAATATACCAAAGACACTCTGAAAAGATTAGATGTATGTGCACCCATCTATACCAACTTATATCTCGGCTGGTAGGAGGACAAAACTGTTTTTTCACAGGACCTGGAAAAATATACCATACATATAGATATGTGGCTCTGCTACATTGATAATGTGCTACTCCTGTGGAGTAGCACTAGAGAACTGTTTGCCGAATCCATAGAAACTTTGAATACAAATGCCCTTAATTTGACAATCACCTCTGAAATCAATGAATGTATCATCAATTTCTTGGAACTAAAATCGTCATACAGTGAGGGGGTACTGCATGTAACTATCTTTAGATAAAAGACCTCTATTAATAGTTTGTGATATGCAACTAGTCTGCACGCACAACCATTGATTAAAGATATTTCAGTTGGCCAATAACTACCAGCCAGAATAAATTGCTCTTCCATTGAGGAATACGCAAAGCTAATGACCTAAAACAATGGTTTCTCAATAGAGGCTACAGTATGGGCCCTCTCCAAAAAGCCTATCATCGAGCTCTTAACAGCAATAGAGAACTACTGTATGTATGAACTATCAGATGTATAGGCACATTCAACAAGCAATTGCCAAAAATAAAAATCATTTAGTCAGATCATTGTATGTAAATAACTTCCATAATAGCAATTATGTGAGTATTTCATTTATTGGAATTAAACACTTTAAGGGCAATATTACAAAAGTCAAACTCAATACAGGCATACCCCGGTTTAAGGACACTCACTTTAAGTACACTCGCGAGTAAGTACATCTCGCTCAATAGGCAAATGGCAGCTCACGCATGCGCCTGTCAGCACGTCCTGAACAGCAATACCGGCTCCCAACCTGTACCGAAGCTGTGCGCAAACGGGGAGACTAAGCCTGTTACAAATGCATTATTTACATCAGTTATGCACGTATATGACGATTGCAGTACAGTACATGCACCGATTGTAGGGAAAAGGCAGTGCTTCACTTTAAGTACATTTTCGCTTTACATACATGCTCCGGTCCCATTGCGTACGTTAATGCGGGGTATGCCTGTACACTATTGCTGAAAAAAAAGCTCAATGGAGATATAAATTGCAAACACAATATCCAAATAGAATTAAGGAAGGCTTCACTCCCCCAACCCCCCCCCCCCCCGTTTCACATAGACTTGTGTCTAATTATTGCTCCTTCAAGATGATTTGTAAACCTGATTACTACTGTATGCAACATTATTACTGTTTTGGCAATGCTGCTGTTTATCTCCATAAAGAGAGAGATATTAATCTGGTGTCAAAGAATTTTCAACTGTACTGAGCCATCTCTAGCAAAGAATTTTCAACTGTACTGAGCCATCTCTAGTTTAAACACTTATGTGTTTAAACACTGTGTTTCCTGAGTGCTTTTTGAACAATTTATATCAATGTAACTAATGAGTATCACTTCCCGTTATTTACCTGGCACCATGACAACTGTGCAATAACGTCACAGTCTCTATAGAAACGATAAAGTAATTAAACCCAAGGGATGGATTTCGGGTCACTACACTTGAAAAGTTTCTGGTGGAACTAAAGGCATGTTGGGAATTTTAACGTGACATCAGACATCATGGAGGGTGGAGTCTAGGAGTATTGAGGGCTGTGTGAGTGTCTCAGTGCTGCAGTTATCTACTGGAACGGGGAGACCCGTCTGGATTTTTCATTAGTCCATGAGGTAGCTACTGTAGGTGCAGTCTATTTGTGCAATTTGTGGTACATGTTATGTACATTAAATCTTTATGATAAGAGCTACTGCCCAGTTTATTAGCTATTGATTAACTAGTAATTTAATCCTATGGCAACACTAGCAATATTTACCTCTTAAAGTCTACCACAGCACCAGTGCATTTTAGCAGTACTGTTCTTGTGTATATCTGATTTGCAAGTGTGTAATATTGTGGTCTTTTCAACTGGATCACAGGTCTGACTACTGTATCCAGGTCCCCCTTTCCCTTCCTTACACCTCCGATGTGGGTGCGTAGAAGGGGGAGGCTATGGCTGCTCTGCTGAGGTGCGCGGGTACCGCCGGAGTGTGGGCAGACCCGCCGGAAAGTAGGAGGCACCAGGTAGAGCCTGCAGGTGGGTGACCGAGTCGCCGGAGCTCAACGGCGCTCCAGATCCACTGGGCGCTGCCATCTTAGGCTGCTAGCGGTGCGCATGCACAGTACAGCCATGAGCGGTGACCATCTTGGGAAAAGCTCTGCGGGACCATAGGAAGGGACTACACGTCCCAGAGTGCTCGGGGGCAGGGATCACGCGGCGCAGCACAGCCAATAGGGCTGCAGCATTCGTGACCAGAGCAGAGTTGGGTTTGGCGCAAATTAACTACCACGCCAGTCGGGAGCAGGAAACAGAAGAGAGACGGAGTGTCCCAGTTGCCAGTAGCTCTAGGACTAGGCCAGCTTTCTCCTGTAGGCCCCAGCTAATCCCCGACTCAAAGTAGGCACAAGTGCATGTGTAGGGAAGGCCCTTTCAGTTAAGGACACCCCCTACAGTGAAATGTTAGAGCTGCAGCATCAGCAAAGGATGCCACACGATGTGAGTGGCCTGCGATCTTGGACGTGACCCAGGGACATTTATCAGAGACTCTAAAGGTGAGACCCTCCAACGGGAGTTCACCCCACATGGTGCACTGGATGCACGCAGAGCGGAAGCATTCATAGAGGCCTCACATCAGGGATCAGATGGATCCTTCTGTAAAAGTCAGCGGTACCTGAGTACAAGAGTTCCCAAGGATGTAAACGTGCACCAATGGTCAACAGGGGTAGCGCTATTCCCTACACTTTTGGGTGGGGACTGAAATTGGGGGAAGGACACTGGGGATACTGGTGCAACCACAGCCACCACACCCAAAGTACTGTGGGCGTACTCCTCTGTGTTATTATTGTGGGTACTGTGTTGTATAGGTATTATTAGAGTTGCATGTTCAGTAAATACTCCTTTATCATTTACCCTGTGTGGGAACTTACTACTGTGTTAGGATCTTTCTCAGGTGGTGGCGCTGTGTGTGTTAACGAACGTCATCACCTCAGGCTTCCAGTAGTGGAGGATCAGACTTCCTGTTTGCCACTCAGGTAACGGCAGCACAGGTAGTTTCCCTTATACACTACTTTTACGAAGAACTGGTTTTCAAACTTTATTGTGGATTCACCTACAGTATACCCACATATTGTCATTAACCTATTCAGTGGCTAGTCAATTATAGTTACACCCTTAGCAGTCAATTACTATGTATTTCACTGATTAAACACATTCTACAGCTGGTTTGTCCCAGCGCATCTCAGTATATGTGTACTGAGATCTTACATTACTCACACCTTGCTACAATGTTTAGCTACTTTATAACAGGGGTGCGCAAATTGGGGGGCAATTGGTATGAGGCAAAACATGGTGTGCACGAGCCGACAGACGCTGTGCGCGGGAAGGCAAAAATGCTGTGTGGGCAGCCGAAGAAGCTGTGTGTAGGCGGGCAGCCGAAGAAGCTGTGCGCAGGCAGGCAGCCGAAGATGCGCTCAGCAGCAGACAATGCACACACACAAAAATAAGTAACACAATAGCCCAGCACACACTGTCTATAGATAATAGAACAAATGAAAGGGATAATGCCAAGAAGAAATTAAATGACATTTAATATGTACCACAAACCACCAAAAACAGAACCACATCCCCTACATCAAACAATGTTAACACGCAATAATAAAAACATATAACAGACAAGAACAGAAGGAGTAATGGAGGGGGGAGGGAGCAGAGAATAGGGTACAAATACAATATAGGGTCAAGACAACACATAGGTGGGTACAAAAATGGGGAAGCAGCAGGGGGGCAACGTTTCGGGGAACATCCCTTCATCAGGCCCGTTCCCCCTCTCTCCAATGAAACAGAGGGGTACTTCCCTGTCCCTCAGACCCACAATAATGTCAGGTCCCAAAGAGACTACATAACCACCACACAAATAGTTCAATAGAGTATAAGTGAACAACCAATATGGTAAGTGAAATAGCAAAATTAAAAGGAGCAGGATAAATGATGTGAGGCAAAAATAAAAACCAAAAATGCAAACCACAGTCAGTCTAATGAAACTCAGCAGTCCTGCTCCGATCCATGCCCCCACCGCTCGTGCTTGCAAAATTATGCAGGACACCCTGTGCTCATGCTTGGAGAGTTGGTGATGTCACCGCTCGCAGTGGCAGCGTGGACGCAGCCTAATTTTGCAAGCGTGAGCTGTTGAAATATGTAACTATTTAGACATACTGTAATTGTATTTACATTGTATACTGTTTAATAAAGGGTTTTTTTTCCATGTGATTTTGATTACATCAGGCAGGAGGGACCTGAGAAATGTCATGGATTAAAAGGGGGGCTCGGCATAAAGTTTGCTCACCCTTGCTTTATAATATAAATAGACGTTGTAAGCTATTTATGTGAGAAGGAATATTTTTCCACATGCTCCTATACTGCTTTTGGCAGCACGGAAGTATTTTTTCTATAATCACCTGGTACTGGGATTATTGGGAGCTGACTACTTAATCAGATCATTAAGCCTTTATTTCCTCCCATCCCCCTCCACCCTCCATTTTTGTGCTGTATTATCTTCATTTATTATTTTAAATGTAATGTTTTAATCACCTCAATTTATCTAGCACATTAGAAATATGATTACAAGCTAGTGTGCACACTATTAGAGATATACTTGGGTCTCTTCCCTGTTTGTGTATTTATATCTAGCTTGTATCCCAATAGTGCAACACCCTATCTACTGTTTACATGTGTCAGTTCTGAGCAGTCTGTTTTTTCAAATTGTCTACATTAATAGAATGATCATTTACAAAACTTTAAAATGCAAAGTTCTTAGCTGGTTAGTCCCAGTTTAAATAGTTGTTTTATTTACAAAAAAAATATCAGCGAAATAAAAATGTTTGTTTTGATATAATCTTCCTGAGCGTTTCAACCATTGTTTTCTGAATCATTATGCAACTCTGCTGTCATTGTTATAGATCTGTGTCATAAGAATTTTCCTTTGAATTGTTTATAACAGCAATTTCCTCAGTGCTACTAACAATGAGTTCCTAACGTGACCAAGACTATATCTGATTTCAAAGGATATGCTTATGGAAACACAAGAATTAAATTACTTTTTAAGTCCAAAAATCAGTAAAATAGTACATACTGTACAGATGTAGCAGATATTATTGTCCTCTCACCCAAACAACATATTGTGTTATAATGCAGAATATCACAAAGTTTCCAAAGGAATCAGTGGCAGCGTTGGCACAACATATCCCACCACAACAAAATAATGAAGCCTGCTACATCTGTATCTTCTAAAACTGGATTTGGGATAAATGAGTTTGCTGTTTTAACATTTTTCCAAGTACTGTAGTAGCATTTATGTTTAGGAATGTTAGTTGTTTTCATGTTTGATATTGATTTATAGTCTTTACAAAATTGTACAATCTGCGTAGGGGGGTGGCACTCCAGTACTTACAACTTCCAAGTCCTGGTACTCAGTCTTCGTCGACCAAAGTGTCCAAAACCTGGATCCTGTATACAGATGCAGCGGCCGTAATTCGAACATTTCACGCGTTGTATACCTGGGCATACCCATATCATGGTGCATGATTTCTTCCAAATTTACCAGGTTAAGATGCGTGTTAACTAGTGTTTTTATCGAGTGCAAAAAATGGCATTTTAGCGTTGTCTGCCATACCGTTGAGAAACTCAAGTATGCGATCTTAAAAATCGAATAGCAATTCAACCTGTCTTTTATTGCAGTACAGAACAGTGTGTAATTGTAATTTGAAGATTAACGTTACAAGTTCATACTGTACTGTATAGTGTACATGGGAAAGAAGTCCTTTCTGAGGTACCTTAGCCATACACAAATCTCCATACACAAATCCTCTAACTGTTGAAGATTAAAAATATGAGCACACTGTATTTTTAACGAATTAAATGTTGTATTTGTACAGGATAATAAAGGAAAAAGGAATAATACAAAAATACTTTGCTTCGCCTTCCGAACTGGAAGAGTTGAAGGCCCGAGGCGAAGCCGAGGGATTTTAACCCAGCCAGGGCATTATTGGCCAGTAATGCCCTGTTCATACCCTGACATCCAAAACCTATGCCAAACTAGGTGCACTTTATAGGAACAAATCCTCCCTAAGTCAGCTGGTCAGAAAGCGTATCGCACAGCAGATGTTAATGCCAATTATAGACTATGGGGACATAGTATATGGCTCGGCACCCCAAACTCACCTTAGCAAACTTGATACCTTCTAAAATTCAATATGCTGCTAGAGTCTATGCACAAAGTTCATCTCTCCTGTCTTGCCTTAAAATACTTTCTGGGCAAGCTACCTGCCTATTTGACAAGCTCCTCACCCCTATCACATGCAGCACTTATCATCTGAGATCTGACTCAAAAACACTGTTCATGGTCCCAAGGTTCAACAAAGTATCTGGTCGCTCCTTTTCTTACTGTGCACACCAAAACTGGAACAATCTACCTGAGACTCTAACAGCCGCCACCAGTCCAAGTTCTTTCAAACCTAAAGCTGTCTCACATTGTAATCTGGACTGTAACTGTTACATATTATAATATATATTATCTTTTTTTTTTTTTCCAAATTTTTTTATTAGGCAGACATATTATTACAGGATGTTGACAATACAGGGGTGCAGAGTATAGGCCTAATACAACTTTTTTCTCATTTTTAACTAAGGGGAAAAGAAGAAAGGCTCAACGTCCCCCCTGGCCTTAGTTGGTCCCTCGGGGTGGCGTGAGTGTGGAAAAAGAAAAAGGGGGTGGGGAGGGGAGGAGGGGGGGGAGGGCGGGGGGGGGAAGGGGTACGACCGAGATGGGTCGTGCTCCCCTACTCCTTGTCGGCTCCTGGTTGTGTCGTGGCATTTTATGTGCTTCTGAGTTGTTATGGGTGAGTTCGGCCCAATAGAGCCATATGGGTTTCCCATGGGTCCCAGGTTTTATTATATGTGGAAGTAGACCTTTTCAGAAAGGCTGACAGCCTTTCCATGTCCTTTACTGTTTGTACTCTTTGTATAATTATTTGTTTTGAGGGAGGAGACACCTTCTTCCAGGCCGCAGCCACCGCACACCTAGCCGCCGTTAGGATGAAGGAGACTAATTTTCTCGTTGGCCGGTCCAGGTAATCTAAGGGCCTGGCCAACAAGTAGGTCAGCGGGTCAATGGGTATTGTGAGGTCTGTGACCTCTTCTATTAGTTTTTGTGTTGTTTCCCAGAATTTCTGAATTTCCGGACATGACCACCATATGTGGGCCATGTCCCCCTTTTGACCGCAGCCTCTCCAACAAAGGTCGGATGCCAGTGGGTAGATTTGATTTATTCTAACTGGAGTAAGATACCAGCGGAACAATATTTTATATATATTTTCTTTGATTGTAGTACATATGGAAGTTCCTGGAGCATTTTCCCAAATACTTTCCCAGTCCTCTCGGTCTATAACTATATCCAATTCTGCAGCCCAATGCTGCATGTAATCATGTAGAGGAGGGTCTGTGGCCCTTTCCAGCTCTAAGCAAATTTGTGTTATTAGACCTCGTTGGTGGCCTGCTTCTCTACATAGCCGCTCGAATCCGGTGAGAGGGGGAAATTCCAATGTTGGGGACAATGTTTGGATAAAGTGCCGAATTTGTAGGTATTTAAAAACATTCAACCCTACCATTTCATATTTATCTTGCAGGTTTTGGTAGCTCAGGAACTTCCCAAAGCTCAGGAGGTCGGCTATCGTCCTGATGTTTTTGGTTTTGAATTGGTCGAATTGCCTGGGCTCACATCCAGGAGGAAATTTTGGATTTTTGTGAATTTGTATTAGTTGAGATTGGGGTGTGGTGAGCTTGAATTTGAGTTTGCATTTCGCCCAGGTCTCCCATGTGTGTCTCATAGGGCCTAATTTGAATTTGCTATTCTGCATGTCCTCTCTACTCAGTGACCAAAGGCAGGCCGGCAGTGAAGGCGTCCTGGCATATTGTGTCTCTATGTCTAGCCAGCCGTATTGGTGTGGGTTCGCGTTCAAGACTACCACCTGTCGCAATTGGGCAGCTAGGTAGTACTTTGTGATGTCCGGAACACCCATTCCTCCTCTCCTCCTTGGAGCCAGGAGGACCGTTCTCGGGACTCTGGGTTTTTTACCCTGCCAAATAAATTGGAAGATTATTTTTTGGATGTTTTTCAATTCTGAGCCAGGGATGTGGACCGGGAGGGTCTGGAAATAATATAACAATCTGGGGAGAATATTCATTTTAACTGAGATCATCCTCCCGATCCATGATATTTGGTATCCTCCCCATTTTTCTAAGTCTTGTTTTATTTTTTGGAACAGTGCCGGATAGTTATGTTGGTACAGTGTTTGGTAGGTCCTCGATATCTTGACTCCCAAATATTTGATACAGGAGGAGCTCCAACGGTAGTTAAAATTTAGTTTGAGGAGTTGCACCTCTGGCTCTGGCAGGCTTAGATTCAGGGCTTCTGACTTATCAGTATTTATTTTATATCCAGAGATTTTTCCAAAATCTCGGAGTTCTTTTTGTAGATTGGGGAGGGAGATTTGAGGATTGGTAAAGGTTAGAATGACATCGTCTGCGAATAGGGATATTTTATGCTGCCTGTCTCCAATTTCTATTCCCTGGATGTCTCTATTGAGTCTTATAGCCGAGGCCAGTGGCTCTATTGAAAGTGCAAAAAGGAGAGGAGATAGGGGGCATCCCTGTCGAGTTCCGTTGGTAATCTCGAATCTTTGGTTATTGCCCCCTGGTAATTTTACTGAGGCTGACGGGTTTTGATATAGTCTACGGACCCCCTCTAGATATGCGTCTTTGAAGCCGAATTTGCGCATAGTTTGGTCCAAGAATTGCCAGTTTATTCTATCGAACGCCTTCTCTGCGTCTAGGCTTAACAATAGTGCTTTGGTCCCTGTGAGGTGGACATGATCGATAATATCGATTATCTTCCGGGTGTTGTCTGAGGCTTGTCTGCCTGCGACAAATCCTACTTGGTCTATGTTGATTAGTCTCGGTAAGATGGGGTTCAATCGATTTGCCAATATTTTACTATATAATTTGAGATCACAGTTAAGTAGGGAGATTGGGCGATAGCTTCCACATTGCATCGGGTCTCTACCTTCTTTATGTATTATAGCTAGGTTGGCGAGAGACATTGATTGGGGGATTTGGTTCCCTTCCATAAAGTGGTTAAAGGTGTTTAGGAGATGCGTGGAAAGAATGGGCAAGAACCTTTTGTAATAGACGTTGGTGAACCCGTCAGGGCCAGGAGACTTTGTGACCTTCAGCATTTTGACCGCTTCTTCCAGTTCCTCTTTTGTAATTTTGGAATTGAGGACTGTGTTTTCCTCCTCTGTTAATGTGGGGAGGTGACATTTGTCTAGATATTGTTTAATGAGTTCTGGAGCTAGTGGCTCCGGTCGCCCATTTTTGGATCTTAAGTTATAGAGAGCGGTATAATAATTCGTGAATTCTGTTGCGATTTTGTTATCGCTATATTGAATCTCACCAGACCCACTCCTGATCGCCGTTATTTGTGATCTTTTTTGTACCCCTCTTAATTTGCTTGCCAAAAGCCTGTCGGCCTTGTTACCCTTGTCATAGTATTGTTGATTGGTCCATTTGAGGGCCTTTTCAACATCCTCCAGCTGAGTTTGCTTAAGTTTTGTTCTGGCTGTTAATAAAGTTTTGTATAGTTTTTTCGAGGGGTTGGTTTTGTGGGCCTGTTCTATTGTTTTAATCTTGTCCGTTAGTTCCTTGATTAGGGTTTGGCGGGCTTTTTTCCTGTGGGATCCGATGGAAATGAATTTCCCTCTGATAGCTGCCTTATGGGCTTCCCACAGGATTGCTGGAGAGGAGACTGTTCCTGTGTTGAGAAGGAAATAGTCCTTAAGTGAGGTTCTTATTTCCCTCTCTATTTCAGGATGGTTTAATAGGGAATCGTTCAGTCTCCAAGAGTAATTTATTGTTTTTTCAAAGGGTATTGAGAGCGTCAGGGTGATTGGGGCATGGTCGGACCACGTGATTGAGCCAATGTCTGATGCAATGGTTGCCGCCATCACGTTTTTGGTGACCAAGAAATAGTCAATCCGGGAGTAGGTCTGGTGGGGTGCTGAGTAAAAGGTGTAGTCTCGCTGGCCCTGATGTTGGGATCTCCAAGTATCAACAAGGGAGAACTCGCTTAGGATATCCCTGAACCTTTTCCCTGTGATTTGGGAGTGGGTTGTACGGGGGGGGGCCTTTGTAGTTGATCTGTCCTCGGTGGGATTTAAGACCATGTTTAGGTCTCCCCCCACTATCATCGACGACAGATATCCTGGGTCGACGCCCTCGAGAACTGATTGTAAGAATTCCGTTTGGTTCTCGTTTGGTGCGTATACATTGATCAGAGCAATAGCCGAGCCCGCTAGAGAGCCATATACCACTAGGAATCTACCCTCTGGGTCCTCTGTCGTTTTGATATGATTGAATGGGGTGCCCTGTCTGATCAGGACAGCTACACCCCTCTTTTTACTACTAAATGATGCAAAAAAGCATGTTGGGAACACTTTTTTGAATAAATTTGGGGGGTCTTGTGATGTGAAGTGAGTCTCCTGTAGGAATATGATGTCTCCTCCTGATTTTTTTAAGTCCTGTAGGGCTAGTCTGCGCTTTCTATTATTTTGTAACCCTTTAACATTCAGTGATCGAACCTTAATGGGGGCCGTAGTCTTCATTGCGGGTTGTTTGTTTTTTGCTGTGTGGGGTCTTGGGACCTCCTCCTTCCCACTGGGAGGGGTCTTGCATGTAGTTGTTGGGGGATTGTTGTAGTTAGCTTTTTGTTTTTCCTAGGGGCGGGGTGGGGGCTCTTTAGACTTCGTTTGGAGGATGGGTGAGGCCTGCCAAGGAGGGGGGAGGGGTGAGGGGGGGAAGGGGGGGGAGGGGGATAGATCTGCTGGGACAGAGCCAGCAGATGAAGAAGAGGTAGAATTTGGGCCCTGTCGGGTCCCAACATTTTGCTGCCAGGTCTCGATGTGACCGGCATTTGGGCAGTGCGTGCCCTACTGGGGTGGGTCCGGTGCAACAGTGGCTTGTGCGCAACAGGAAGGTCCGGACCTTTTGTTGTTAACGTGATGCGCCTTGCCCCTCTCAACCCTTTTTATTCTAATTCTACAGTTTATCCTATAAAACTTTGGACGGGGACAGGGTTGGCAGGGGAGGGAGGGGAGGGGGGGGGGAGTGGGGAAGTCCGCAGGGGGACTAAAGACGTGTAGGGGAGATGGGTAAACCGTGTTCAGGAACCTTGTGACATTGGTTCACAATGTTGGGCTCTGAAATAAACAATCATGCTGAACCGTTTCAATACCCTTGGGTATTTTAAACACTGTAACAACTATTAATGTATAACATTTTCATTTCCCCATCATGCAGTGACGAGCTATTTTGTTCCTGCGAGCTCATAAGACGGGGTCCCCGCCAGGGGTGCCCGCTCAGTGTTGACCTTAGGCGTTAAGTAGGACTGGCTTTCTTGCCTCCTTCTTTAATCTTTGTTGTCAGGCCTCGTTTTTACTTCTCGGGGCGCTTATACAACCTGGTAAGTCGCGTGCGGTGGGGTAGGGGGGGGGGGAAGGGAGAAGGGGGGGTGGGGGGGGGGGTGGGGGTGGGAGGGGGGGAAGGGAGAGGGGGGGGTGGGGGGGGGAAGGGAGAGGGGGGGGTGGGGGGGGAAGGGAGAGAGGGGGAGGGGGGGGCAGAGTGGTGAGGGAGGTTGGGCAGTGGAGGGAGGAGGGGAAGAGCGGGGGGGTGGGGGGGGGAGGGGGGAAGGGTGGTGGGGGGGGGGGGTTTCGCTGCCTTGGGGGCCGCGTCCCCTCACTTATATTTTTGTGTCGCATATGTTTATTGCCTTGTGTGTAATCTAGACTTTGATTCAGGTCTGCTCATGGGTGGGGTTGGTAATTGGCAGAAGAGCATGCAACCTCTTCAGGTAGGAGGGGGGAAGGGAGGTAGGAGGGGGGAAGGGGGGGAGGGAGGGGGGGAGGGGGGGGTGTATTGTGGGGAGGAGGGGGGGAGGTGGGGAGGGGGGAAGTGGGGAGGGGGGGAGGGAGGATAGGTGGGGAGAGGGTGTCTACATCCTCTGTATTATATCCTCTCCTTCTTTACACCCTGTGAGGCAAGCACAGCAGTATATGCGCTTATTATATGTTTGATAGTTCTACCAGGCACAGCGAGTCTTTATATGTGATTCTGTATGTTTTGCCATAAGGGGTGGGTCTCGTCTCGGCTCCCAAACCCGCCCCAGCGTTCACCAGTTTCACACATTGAATAGGCTCCCTATCGAGTTTAGCTTCTTGTTGGGTATGAGGGAGAAGGGGGGGGAAAGGCGGGGAAGGGAGCAGGGACATGGGGGGTGCACGGGCACACAAGGGGGGGAGTAGCCCCGTTAACATTTGTTTTGCCCGACATGTCTGTACACTGGTGTAGTGGTAGGCCTACCGACAGTGTGTTCACAGTGAGCTCTCAGCCCATTGGCCGTGGAGGCCTGTCTGGCCATGTCAGGCGCCTATCTCTTTAAGAGCTCTGGTTTCGGGGCCCGCGGGTCGCCGTACTCACGATTGCCTGGAGGGTCAGGTCACAGTCTCCGACTTTCGGTCTTATACCTCCTTTGGTGTCAGCTCCGCAGCCCCCGCTCTTAGGTCTCCAAGGACCCTCCCCCCCCCATGGGCAGGAGAGGGGACCAGGAGGCGGCCGGAAAAGGAATACAACACGGGGAGGGGGGGACAGGCGCAATCCTCTTCAGCCTCCTCCCCCCCCCACACGCCCACCGAAACCCCCCACCCCGAAGGCTGGGTCCCGGTAGCCGATCCGGGGAGTCGGGGAAATCCCGGTCACATCGGCGGCCATCTTTATCCGCCTCTGCACTGCTACCAGCTCGGGAGCCGATGGATCTTTCCGTAGGTGGTTGCACGGCTTGCTTCCAGGATGCTTGGTTCCTCGGGGTCGTTGTAGTCTCGTCCTGCGTCCACTCATTCCATCTGGCATCGGGTCTCCGGGGCCTCCGTCGTCGACACTGCAGGATAGGGTCAGATTAGGGTTGAACTTGTAACTGGGAACATGTGAACCAAGGTAAGTCCTGAGTTTTTTTATCTTTGTTGCAGCCGTTGGCCCGCCAGGCGCTGCGATGCCCTCACTGTTGGTTCGTCGACGTCCCTGCTCCGGGTCTCGGATGTATCCGAGTCCCACGCCGAGGGGGGGTCGAGGCCCACAGCTTTGGCCAGGCGGGTCATCTCTGTGGGGTGCCTGATCGTAAGAAATTTCCCGTTTCGGTTCACGATCAATTTAAAGGGGAAGCCCCACTTGTATTTAATCCCCTGGTCCCGCATTAGTCTGGTTAGTGGTTGGAGATCTCGCCGCTTGTCCACTGTTATTTTTGACAAGTCATTATAGACCTGGAGATGGTCGTCCCGGAATGTTATAGGCTCTTTTGCTCTGCTAGCCTGCATGATCTTTTCTTTGATCGTGTACCGGTGGAGACGCGCTATGACGTCTCTTGTCCTGTTTGGGTCATCTGAACGTGGTCCCAAGGTGCGGTGGGCCCGGTCCATCTCCAGGTCTTTTATTTCCAGATCAGCGCAGAGAGATGTGAACAGGTCAGTGAGATATGCCTGCAGTTGGCCGGGGAGGACAGACTCAGGGATGCCTCTTAGCCTGATATTCTGCCTCCTATCACGGTTTTCGTGATCCTCCAGCGTGTCTTTTAGGTTGCTTATCTCCCGTCCCAGCCTGAATATCTCATTCTCTGCGGCCGATTGTGCCTGGTGCGTTTCTCCCATTTTTTCTTCCAGTGCGGTCGTGCGTTCGGTTAGTCCCGTGATATCTTGGCGCAGTTCCGTTACCGCTGCCCGCAGATCACTCTGGATGGACACGCGTAGGCTGTCTAACATGTTTTTCATCATGCTTTGGGTGAGGGTAGCTTCAGGGTTAGGCGAGTCCTCCCCTCGGTCGCGCTCTTGGGCCTGTGGCCTTGTGCCTCGTGCGTTTGAGGCTCCGGCGCCATCTTGTGATTTGCCGGTCCCCTCAGCATTTTTCTGTGAGGGGGAAAAGAACTTCGTAACCCCGTGTGCGGGTTGCGTTTTTTGTTTGGAACTCATCTCTGCTTGTTCCGGCAGCTATTACTGGGATTTTGGGGGTCTGGGGGTTGGGGGGAAAGGCGCTTTTAGTAAGCTTTGGTTATCAGGGTCCACGGAGCTCCTGTCTTACACAGCCATTCCTGTTGGCTTCCTGGACACGCCCCATATATATTATCTTTAACTGTGCATGCAATGTCTTGTATACAGTATAATTTATAAGTAACCATTTATTTGTCATCATAATTCTGTGCCCAGGACATACTTGAATAGGAGAGGTAACTATCAATGTATTACTTCCTGGTAAAACATTTTTATAAATAAATAAATATCTTTCCCTGTTGCTCTTTATTTGAGCAAAACTATCTGCCCAGTCTATGGGAGTGTAAACCTCTCTGTTTATCAATCTGTGCGAAATGTAAGAAGTATTGCAAACGAGCTCCTTACATACTGTATGAGCAACAGGGAGCAAAAACACACTTTTCTCTGTGTCGATTCATCTCCCCCCCAGAGTACTTAAATATCAAAACCAATCAATAAGTGTTCTTGTGTTTTCAGTGCGTTGTTACTAAATTAGGCATTTGGCTTAATGACAGTAAGGACCAAGATCTACAGAAGTAGATGAATTCATTTTAAAAAGCACAGTTTTGAAAGGGTTGTAATGTGTTTGTTTTCTCTTACAGATGAGAATAGGAATTCACTCAGGTTCTGTCTTCGCTGGTGTCGTTGGTGTAAGAATGCCTCGGTATTGTCTGTTTGGAAACAATGTTACGCTGGCTAGCAAGTTTGAGTCGGGAAGCCACCCACGTCGCATCAATGTCAGTCCAACATCTTACCAGTGAGTACAGTACTTATCTATTTACACACTGCAGTTATTTTCTGACATTCTTATACGATGATACCTCTCGCTTACTCTTAAATTACAGGTGACACCCTCATTCACTTTATATGCCATGGTTTATAATAGAAGAGCTATACTTAATATTAGTTGTAAAGGCTGGATGGCAATTTTTTTTTACCGTAATCTCAAGTTCCAGTTTTCCATTTTCTTCTTTAATGTCATTTTTGCATTTTTGTGTATCATTCTACTGTATGACCCACATCCATATATTTTTTACATTATATCACTAACATTACGTTAACTCTAACTGTGAACTGCATCTTCAGTGACAATGACACAACATTAAGACATGTTTTCTCCCCCGTAAAGAGCGTAGTGTTAAGCGTTAGTGATAATGAAATGCAAATGAGGTGTTACAACATCGCATATCCACAAAAGTTCATTAACCCTTTGAGCGCCGAAGGGGCTGCGGTCCCTGAGTGCCACAACCACTCTGGCATTTGCGATCATGTGACCGCTTCTCTGAAGTTTTCACATGATCACTCTATCACCAATGACAGAAGGGGAGTAGTCCGCCTCCTTCTGTTCCACTTCCCAATTGATCGTGTTTTGTGCTCCAGAGGACTGCAGAATGCGAAATCCCCTAGACAAATAACCAGGAAAATGACATAACTACAACGTCATGGGGCCCCTGGACTTCCAGACCCCATGACGTACCTAAGTCTATAGGGCAGTCAAAGGATGAAGGTTAATGCAGAGACTCAATGGTATAGTTATGTTATTTTATGTTATACATAAAGTTTGCGTTACTCCTATCCAGACTTTGCTATATTGCTTTTGCAGTGTCTAGAGGGGTGTAAGATCAGCTGTTCATAATTTAAATAACATAGCGTTATTTCACGGTAATATTTCCCTCTCCTCTCTATCTCCACTTCTGCTTAAGCCCTCTTTCAGGGTTTGGATAGACGTAACGCCAAGACTGGTATAATGTGATTGGAACATAACATAGCGTAAAGCTAAAATAACAATGTTAAACCTATTCAAATAAAGTAGTTTGGATGTTTTAAGGCCAATCTTAAAACACCTCTTTAAGGAAACTATTAGCTAAGCTCCCTTGACTAGTACTATACATCGCATATGTATTCACCCTGACTCCTTACATCCAGACTTACCTTAACACCCTCTCTGTATGTTCTAACTACAGTTCTTGCCACTTTGATTGTAAATTATTTTGTCAGGGACTCCTTTTCCTAGTGTTAATTTTATGTCTGAAGTGCTTATTCCCAACACAGTATGTATCATATAATTTTCTCACATGTATTACTGCTGTGAAGCGATATGTACATGGATGGTTCTATACAAATAAAGATATATATATATATATATATATATATATATATATATATATATATATATATATATATATATATATATATATATAGCAACTGTAAATATTACTGTATGTTCATTTGCATGTCTTAGACAGGTCTGCAACCCTGTCTTTCCCCATTGTCACCCAGCATACAGCGCTTCCACTGCAGCAAGGGATTCTGGGAAATGACATGCAAATGAGCACTCAGTGCCACCTTTTGTCTCAAGCTCGTATTACACAAGCCAATCCTCAAGCCACTGCATGCTGTTTTAAACACAGCTTTTAAACAGAGGCTGGGATGAGATGCAAAGCCATTAGACCTACTCACATACATGTTTCAACCTTGATAGGTATCATCAGTGTGAGGCTGGTCTTAATGGCTTGCAGGTTTGAGACTAGACTAGGTAATCACCACTGTCATTAAGGTTATGGTGGGTAAAAAAAGTGACAAAAACCCTCCACAGTAAAACATAAAGCAACTGTAAATATTACTGTATGTTCATTTGCATGTCTTAGACAGGTCTGCAACCCTGTCTTTCCCCATTGTCACCCAGCATACAGCGCTTCCCCTGCAGCAAGGGATTCTGGGAAATGACATGCAAATGAGCACTCAGTGCCACCTTTTGTCTCAAGCTCGTATTACACAAGCCAATCCTCAAGCCACTGCATGCTGTTTTAAACACAGCTTTTAAACAGAGGCTGGGATGAGATGCAAAGCCATTAGACCTACTCACATACATGTTTCAACCTTGATGGGTATCATCAGTGTGAGGCTGGTCTTAATGGCTTGCAGGTTTGAGACTAGACTAGGTAATCACCACTGTCATTAAGGTTATGGTGGGTAAAAAAAGTGACAAAATATATATATATATATATATATATATATATATATATATATATATATATATATATATATACTGTACAGGTTGTTTGTGCATACAATTAGCTTTTAGGATAGTATTTTAGCTCAGGGATCATAACATCCATTCCTGGTTTAGGTATGTCCTGATTTAATGAAGCATTGTGGATCTAGCCTTACATTTAGCTTTTATATGTAACCTGGCTTGGAGTTGTGAAACTGACAAGTAACCCGGTAAATATCTCCGGTAATAGGAAGTTTCACAAAACAAAACAAAAAAAATGATTGTTTCAGCTCCAGAAAGATTGCTTCAGAAAAAAAGATTCATGCAAAAAAATGGATGATTTATTTATTTATAAAATGTTTTACCAGGAAGTAATACATTGAGAGTTACCTCTCATTTTCAAGTATGTCCTGGGCATAGAGTTAAGATGACAAATAATACATGTTTACAAATACATAGTTACATTAAGTGAACAGGAGAAATAAAAACAAAAAGCACACAACGCTCATAGTGTAGTAATATTTAGTATAAAAAAAATTGTATCTAAAAGGGTAAGTATTCTGTGTACATCAGAAAAGTTATTTTAAAGCATTTCATGCAGCAAGACATGCGTTACCACAGTGCAACAGGACGAGTTGGATATCAGACGTCGTCTAGTTACCCTGGATGAATCTTCGGGCTCCTGAATAGAAAACGCTCTCTTCACGGTAGGTTGCACCACACAAGCGGGCACATCAAATCAGCATAAAATCCTACGTGTTTCGTAGTATAACAACTACTTCATCAGCTGATGAATGAAGTAGATGTTATACTACGAAACGCGTTGGATTTTATGCTGATTTTATGCTTCACTGACTTCATGAGCCCTAAGCATTGATGTGCTATTTCACTGATGGCTTTTTTTACTTATCTCGCTTGGCCGCAAATATTGTGATGAGACGTAGATAGAGTGGTGTCATCAACCATAGTCCTGCACTGTCAGAGCTAATTTTGGGGCTGGAGTCTGTGTTACTCTATATGGACATTATAAAAATTAGAAAACTGCTGCTGTTAGAGAAGAAGGCTGGTCTGGAGTAAAATCAAGAAATTTTATTAGGCATATATGCCAAAATTAAAACAGCACAAAAAACGTCCCCTGACGCGTTTCTCGCCTCTCAGGGCGCTTTCTCAAAGGGACACTGTTTATCAAGATACACCATTTTGGACGTCAATCCGAGACAGCGTTCCTTTACCTACCCACCTACCCACCTACCCACCTAGTGGGTTATTTACCCACTACAGCATACTTGCAATATTGTCCCTTACCTTCTTAGTCCATTCATTCATTAAAAACGCTTCCACCACAGACCTTTGAAGCACACTCAAGGGGGCTTCTCTCCCTATCTCTACAACTATATGGACATTAGTTATCATAACACTGGTGCCGGCATTTGTTTCTCTGGGTCTGCCATACCAATACATCCCAGTCACGTTTATGCATGACATGGTGTGGGGTGTTCGGTTAGCTACACTGCCGTGTCTCATGATATTGGAAAGGTTTTTGCGTTTGAGCACCTGTTTCCGTGACCATCATCGCCATAAGGACTGTTGCTACCTGTTTACGCCGGGGAGGACTTACTGAGCCCGCTTATGTGGTGCCACCTACCATGAAGAGTGTTTTCTATTGAGGAGCCCGAAGATTCATCCAGGGGTGACCAAACGACGTCTGATATCCAAGTCGTCCTGTTGCAGTGTAGTAACGCATGTCTTGTTACATGAAATGCTTTTAAAGAACTTTTCTGATGTACACAGAATCAGAATATTATACTAAACGTTATTACACTATGAGCGTTGTGCACTGTTTTTGTCTTTTATTTCTACTCTAGTACCTGAGAGGTGCTGAGCCACCTCTGATTTATAGCAGCAGGCGCTCTCTTATTACCTAGCAAGGTTATGTACATATCACTGAATATGTGTTAAATGTGTTCACTTTTAATCACATTTTTGGGTAATTGGGATATCAATTTTTTGAGGTTATCACTTCCACTACTGTATTTTTTTATCCCTGATTCTATTTTTGCCACACACTTTTCCTTTCTTTTTGTAATTGTAGCCCTGAGTAGTTTTGAGCTAGTTTCTGAGTAGTTTCTCAGCTAGTAGAGCTGAGTTTCTGTCCTCCTCCTAGCAGTAAAGCTTATTAAGGGTAGGTTTGCCAGGAGTAATCATGGGTTTTCCCCACGCATGCAGCTCAAAGAGTTAGAGAAGGTGGGTAAGAGGGCTGGTTCTCACTGGAACTGATTTAATGAGTTGCACTTCCTGATTTAGCCAGTTGGTCTCTACCTTTGAGAAAGACAGGTTCACCCGTACTAAGCTGTCAGGACTCTGGCAGGCTTGAGGCCCTCCCTCAGGGTAGAGGTGGGGAACCATACCTCCTATTCCGCAAGGGTATAGGGGATGAACAAGGACCACTCTCGGTGCCCTTTGGCTGGGAGTAGGATCCAGGGACATCCTGAGGGTGAAGACCCTTCTATTGCTGTTATCTATCAACTGCTGCTGAATACCGAAGACCAAATATAGATCCTGTGTTTTTACCTATACCTTTGTGGCCTAAGACTGAAGTATATTAGGAGGAGGGGGACGAGAGTTCTTTTGCAGAGACTTCACCCCATATACCTGAGCGCTGCACGAGATTGAGGCGCTGCACCTCTGAGTAGAATTTGGGCAATTCCCCAGAAGCCTGTATTGTTGTTCCCCTTTACCACCATGCGGGATACTCAGGGCCCCCTGTTACCAGCAGGTATGCACCACAAAGAGCCATGTAACCAGAGTAGCATTTCCCCTAGGAGACCCTATGTGAGATTCAGTGGGGGAAACAGGGTTACATAATCATAAGTGAACAGGATATACATTATATACAAGACATTGCATGCACAGTTAAAGATAATATATGTTATAGGCGTATGTAACAGATACAGACCAGATTAAAATGTGAGACAGCTTTAGTTTTGAAAGAACTTAGACTGGTGGCGGCTGTAAGAGTCTCCGGTAGATTGTTCCAGATGTGGGGTGCACGGTAAGAGAAGGAGGATACTTTGCTGAACCTTGGGACCATGAACAGTCTTTTGAAGTCAGATCTCAGATGATAAGTGTTGCATGTGGTAGGGTGAGAAGCTTGTTCAGATAGACACGTTGCTTGCCCAGAAAGTATTTGGAGGCAAGACAGGAGAGATGAACTTTGCACCTAGACTTAAGTGATGACCAATCTAGTTCTCTGAGCATTTCGCAGTGATGTGTGTTGTAGTTGCAGTGGAGAACAAAACAGCATATTGAATTTTAGAGGGTATCAAGTTTGCTAAGGTGGGTTTGGGGTTGCGAGCTGTATCCTATGTCCCCATAGTCAATAATTGACATTAGCATCTGCTGTGCAATATGCTTTCTGACCAGCAGGCTTAGGGAGGATTTATTCCTGTAAAGTACCCGTAGTTGTGGATGTCGGGGTATCAATGCGCATCCCAAATGTTAAATGGGAGTCAAACCATATGCCCAAGTATTTAAAACTAGTAACAGGAGTTAATGGTGGTATTAGCATTGGTTCTGATCTGGAGCTCAGTCATTGGAAGCTTACATTTTAGCCTTGGTCCCAAATACCATTGTTATAATCTTGTCAGTGTTTAAAAACAGGTTGTTTTGGGAGATCCAATTTTCAAGTCTCAAAGTCAGATTGAAGTATGTGTTCAAGGTCGGAGAGGCTATGGCTGTGTGCATATAAGATTGTGTCATCTGCATACATGTGTATTAAAAATCTCTCTCTCTCTCTTCTACAGTATATGTTCCATTTTGCTCTTTTTTCATATTCAAGTCCATTATATAGAAATGTTAGCGCTCTTCACCTGAAATAAATGAGAATTTTATCTACAAGACGGTTTTGCCTTTGTATTTTTACAAAAATAATATTTAATGATGCATAAAAAAACCCCAAAATAATTAAACAGATGTGACAAAACTAATCAGAAAGTATTGCTGTGTTCGAAATCATCCACATAAATCCAAAGACAGCAGACTGGAGATGTTTACTTAATGAATGCCAAAGTTAAACAAAGACGGCTTTCAGTGTCAGCTCTGTCATCCTGTCCTCTCCCAGCAACAGATCAAAAGCAACTTCAGTAAATACATTTAGAATACAAGTAAACACAGTAATGTCAACACAAAAGAGCACACTGTAGTGAGCATTTTGTGTTATGTCCCTCCTAACTCCTCTTAAACCCACTCCCCAAAATGTTCTCTAGCACAAGTGGAACAAAATTAAAGCAAAGCGTTTGTGATATATTGACATAATATAAAGTGATCTCCAGTTTCAGACAATTGAGACAATTCTCAATCGTAATTTGTGTCAGGGAATCTCTTTTCTGGTGTTCACTTTTACTGTATGCCTATGTGCTTATTCCAATTATTTCTCCTATTATTATGCCACGTGTACAATATTACTGCTGTGAAGCACTGCACAAATAAATATATGTAGCTATGCCTGGTTTGGCTACCAGTCTGCCCTCCCTGACATGCAAGCCCTGGAAAGAGCAGGCAGTGTCAGGACCAATTATGTGGTTTCCCCACAGAGGCAGCGCCCTTGAGTGACAGGGGAGGAGGTGGGACAAGGCCTGGATTCTGCCCAATCATGGGTTCAGACCTTGTACCTCCCACCAACTGTACTTAGGGGGTTGCACCACCCAAATTTAGCAGTGTCTCTACCGTTGAGAGAGACGGTGTCACACAGGATTGCCTGAACTGGCCTTCCCTGTTCCTCTTCCCCTTGGGGGAGAGTGAGTGATTACCTTTCCCCTGTCCCTGCTAGAGGTGCAGGGAAGAGCAAGGACTGCTTCAGGTGCCCTTAGCCCAGAGTGGAGGTCCAGGACCATCCAGAAGTTTTGAGACCTGCAGTGAACGGTATTGGGGCAGTAGCCTGTGATACTGTGTCACCAGAGGACCAATAAACCTGTTCCAGTTATATCTATACCTCCTGCCTAGTGTGTGATCTTACTGGGTGGGGAGGGGAATACGTTCTTCTGTGGGAGATTGCCTCCATACAGTATATCTGGAGCCTGCAGTAGATGGAGGCGCTGTGTATCCAGGAATAGACAACAGTAATGTAACCCAGAAACTTGTCCTGTTCTCCCCAACAACATCGGTGAAGACTCAGATCAACTGTGAGCCAGCAGGTATGCACCATACACCGTGTAATGGCCAAATCTCCCAGAGGGTGGGGGAAGCAGTGTTACATATATACATACTTACAATTGGTACAGTATAAATCCCCCATACTGTACTTTGTCACGAATATTTATATGATTTTTTACGAAACATTTGAAAGAAGCAAAACAGAAAGGTCAGCGCATCATACAAAATGACACAACATATGGTGCAATACCACAGTACTTATCTGCTCATGAAAAAGGATCATTTAGTTAAACCCTTTGGCCAAAAGTTTATAAGCCTGCAGCCACTTCACGTCATGCCCATTCTGCAGGTCCTAACACTACCTGGCACAATTCTCATGTACCTCTCTTTTCTGCTGGAGTTGAGAAAGACCAGACTGGGTCTGTGATACACAGGTTCATGATAAAAACTGCTAATTGGAAAGAAGCATTTTAGAACTATACTCAAAATTAAGTTTTGCTAATAAATTACAGAATTTATTGCGACATGAATGTGGAATAAGATTATGGTTAACTAACTGTCACGTAAAAAGAAGACATTATTTTAGAAATAATAATGAACTTGATCAAAACTTCATTAGATGCCAACAAGAGTAGAGGTCAGTTCCAAATACCATATTATACTTTTGTGAGATTAATGTGGGAATGAATGAAGGACAAGTCCCCACAGCAATCAGATTCCATGCCTCAACTTAATTCCTCTGGTAGTATGTAACTATTTTATAGAACCGCTATAAGTATATGACCCTCTATCATCTTTTCTTTTAAAAGGACAAGATTGAAAAGATTAACTGGTGTGCACTGCTATAGCAATCGATTTCCATCACCAACAAATAACACTAAATAATACTAGACAGCATGCCCAAAAATGATAACCCAGCTCTCTGCTCTTTTAAAGATGTGGGGATGAGCAAAGAGATTACAAACTATAGCCTACAGAAGTAATCTAAAATATTACGCTTTTGGAACAAGGCTGCATCATACTTGAAAGTTACCTCTGAATGTATTGGATAGGGTATTACTGCTTTAATGCACCCTGTGAATTGTCATTATCACGCTAGTATTAGGTCCTGCCCTTCCCATCATGGTAACCATGGTAAACATGAACAGAGGGAGGTAAAACCGCAAGAGAAACAAAATAAATATAATATTGACTATTACCATTGAGGCCTCATTGCATTAATTCAGTAATATAACAAACGTATGGCAATCACAAATCTATTTTCGCTGCTGCTACTCTTTCTATCCTACAGTACATGTTCCTCTGCTGTGTTTGTAAGTTTCCAACATACCATACAACTTGGATTGTACACTCCAGGGCAGAGGCAATATTCTCCCAATGATTAAATTGTATTATTTTCTCCGGTATTAAGTCTCATTTACTGACCATGCAAAAGTCCTGCATTCAGTTTGTTAGCAGCATATAAAAAGTCAAACCGTACACTGCAGTAAGTTAACTAACGTTAGTGCTCTTACTATACTTTATCATTCAATATGTGTTACAGCTATTATAGTTTTCTGAATAAGCTCCATGGTAACGTGTTAAAGATACAAGCCGGGAGCAAGAGGCAACTCAGAACTTTAAATGTTAACTTTCCAAGTAAGTCTAATAGAATGATGTAATGCTGATAACTTCAAATGGCCAACACTGCACACAATACCAAGGTGAAAAGAGCACAAAATAATTATCCACATTCCTGGTGTAATTCAATCCCTAGACTGACTCTGATTTTATGGCCCACACACTAGTGCGTGAATGTTTAGACTATAAAATTAATTAATTTGTTTAATAGTAAACTCTTGATGGCCTGAGAAGTCTGCAGTGCAGCCCCTCTGACTGTCAGTATTTGATGCTGAAAAAGTGGTGATTATGTATTAGCAATCGTCATCTGTTTGCTCATAATGAATCCTGCTATGCAACTGAACAGCTGCACCAATGTTACAACCTGAACTCCCCCTCCCCCAATATATAATACTTGGGGGGCTATGCTACACATACAGTACAGTATGGGCAACACATACAGTACAGTAATGGGCAAAAAAACTATTATCCAGATATGGATAATAGCTCATTTGCCCATTATAAAATAAAACATTAGCCAGCAAGCACAAATAAAGTAAATAAACTTTACCTACTTACCCCTGCCATCATGAAGGTCGTCCTCATCAGTATACTCCAGGTGCATGTCCTCCGTTGCCAGAAAGAATACAAGAAAAAATACAATCTAATGGCCCCTAACTCCTTAATCTCCTTAGCGGTTAGTAAATGCTATAGTAATTAAGGGTTAACCCACCCTACCGCACTACCCACCGGGGGGCCTAACCACCCACCCCGAGACCACTATACCCACCCTGTACCGATTGATTGGCATAGTGGTACATCATACCCCTTTAATATGGGCACCACTATAGTAGTCAATGGTCACCCTAATAAAAAAAGCATGAAGGCACCTAAACACAAAAATTAAATAAATGAAAGCACTAGCCAACCAATTAAGTTAATAAATAAAAGCACTAACCAACAAAACAAATAATTAATTTAAAACACTAACCAATCCTAAAATGTACTAAAAACGAGCCATCCAAAATCCAAACAATCAATTCAAAACAAGTATTTGCCAAAAAATGCATTGGCTGTCACTGTATATATCTCTACCCTGAAGGGGGAGAGATTAATACATTAGCAGTCAATGGGCAATCATAAACATAAAAATAAACAAATATAATGAAAAAACCTGAAAAAAAGACATTTACATAAATTCAATATTTTTTTTTACCTTTAGAAGTCTTCACCCTCTGAATCCCGTTGTATCTGCAATCTCTTGTACTGCAACGTCATTATCCGCAATCCAACGCCATCCACCTTGAAGACCAGCATCAGGTAAAAAAAATCTTCTAAAATCTTCTCTCTTTATCTTCTATCACTGTCTTCTTTCTTCATCTGTCATTATTTTCTTTAATCTTCTTTCGTCATCTGTCAATCCAAAACCCATTGGTAAATCCACAACAGTGTGTTGTAACCTCGGCTTCTTGAAGTAAAATGAGATGTACAGGCCTTATATGGGGCCTGTGATGTCCCATTTTATGGTCAGATTGTACAGCTCAAATCCGATTGGATGCTTATGTGCCCGCCTCTTTATTTATTTTTTTAGGATGTGATGTCATCTCCAAGGGAGGTACGTCACATCCTTAAAACAACATGGCTATATCACAAGGTATTACAGCCAATGGGATTGAAGACAATCCAATTGGTTGCTGTGTCATGTGATAGGTTACATTAGTTCAAAAGCATGTGACATCAATTTAAGTGATGACGTCACATCCTGACAAGACAACATCCTGTTGGGGATTTACCATTGGGTTTTGGATTGACAGATGAAGAAAGAAGATTAAAAAAAATAATGAAAGATGAAGAAAGAAGACAGTGATAGAAGATAAAAGAAGAAAGATTTTTTTTTTACCTGATGCTGGTCCTCAAGGTGGATGGCGTTGGATTGCGGCTGATGATATCGCGGTACGAGAGCTAGCATATACAATGGAATTAGGAGGGTGAAGACTTCTAAAGGTAAGAGAAATATTGAATGTATGTAAATGTTTTTTTTCCAGGATTTTTTCATTATATTTATTTATTTTTATGTTTGTGATTGCCCATTGACTGATAATGTATTAATCTGTGCCCCTTTAGGGTACAGATAAATACAGTGACAGACAATGCATTTTTGTCATGCTTGTTTTGAATTGATTGTAATTTTTCTATTTGTTTTTATTGTTTGGATTCAATTGTTTGGATTTTGGATGGCTTGTTTTTAGTACATTTTAGGATTTGTTAGCGTTTTAAATTACTTATTTGTTTTGTTGGCTTCTGGTTTAAATTCATTAATTGTTTTGATTGCTAGTGTTTAAAATTAATTAATTGTTTTGTTGGTTAGTACTTTTATTTGTTAAATTGATTGGTTGGCTAGTGCTTTTATTTATTAAATTGGTGTGTTTAGGGGCTTGTGTATATCTTTTACTATTGTGTATTTTTGGCCTTCATGCTTTTTTATTATGGTGACCATTGACTGCTATAGTGGCTTATCATGCCCATATTATATGAGTATCAATGGGTAGAGGGTAGGTATAGTGGTCTCGGGGTGGATGGTTAGGCCTCCAGGGTGTGTAGCAGGGGGCGGGGGTTAGCCCCTTAAATACTATGACATTTATTAACTGCTAAGGTGATTAAGGGGTTAGGGGCCATTAGATTGTATTTTTCTTTTATTCTTTCTGGCAACGAGGACATGGACCTGGAGTATGCTGATGAGGATGCCCTTCATGATGGCACGGGTAAGTAGAAAGGTTTATTTACTTTATTTATGCTGGCTGGCTAATACACATACAAAGTTAAGTGTCCCCGGCGCTAACTGAAAGTCCAAGATACCGTGATCCAGCAAGGTAGTCTCTGAAATGCGGCTCCTTTTGGGCGGATTGATGGACTTGTTGGTTGGATTCCAGATGGGAGGGTGTCCTTAATGTTATTTTCCACTGCTTCTGAAATAACAGATAACAACAAGGCACACCAATTGCGTAGTGGATTTCATCAACCAGTCCCTATCTAGAACCAAAGAATCCTACTCACAGAATGAACGCTTGTACATTCAGGGGAGAGAATCTATACACACGTCCCGTCTCCTCAGGACATCCCACGGACCCCACGTGGTCTGGCTCGCGGAGTTCCCCTCAAATGGCGGTGGTGTTGGTAGATGTACACCAATACAGCGCTCCCACGGGTAGGAAAAAAGGGGAATGAGACAATACTAGTGTAGTACATAACAAAAATGTATTAACACTAATAAGATAAAAAGCCCACACTCACATGGTAAGGGGGTAAACTATATCACTCACGGATGGCTGGCTAATATTTTTTATTTTTGAATGTTTGGATAATAGTTATTTTGCCCATTACTGTACTGTATGTGTTGGAGGGGGTGGGGGGTGTATTTATTTCAATGCATTGCAAAAAACAAATTGCCACAAGATTGGTACCGCAGGCCAGCAGGGACCACCCGAGGTCACCCAGACACCCACGGGGACCACATTAGGACCCCGGACACCAACGGGGACTACACGAAGGCCCACCGACACCCGAAGGGACCACCTGAGGACCCCGGACACCCGCGGACCCTGGTATCAATCATATGGGGGTAGAGTAGGTGGGTATTAGTGTTGTTGTGTGTAGCCAGGTACCCTCCGGTCCCACGTGTTTCTGGTTTCCCCCCCCTCTCCTTACCATCAGAGATGTGCGGCAGAGTGACGGAGTCGCGGGGGGTTCCCTCCGCAGGGAGCCGCCATGTTGGTGTATGCGCGCGCACGCGCAGCGAGGTTGCGCATGAGCAGGGCAACTCCGCAGCGGCCATTTCAGGGGGCGCACAAGTGCAAGCTGCAGAGCAGCAGCCATTAGAGGGAGAGCATGAGGCTCCCTATGTAAAGGCTGCAGATAGAACTACAATCCCCATGATGCTCAGGGGCAGTGACACCACCTGACACCAGGGAGCCAGTAGGGCTGCAGGATTCTGCTGAATAGCAGGAAAGACTATTGCATGCTGGAACAGGAAGCAGTGAGTGAAGACCAGGATCCTGAAGCTGCAGGTTAGATCCAAAGAGCAGTGCTCCAAGGATTAGGCCAGGAATTAAACCCCAGGGCCCAGTTAATTCCCTGAATCACTGTAGAGAAGTAACTGTATTGTGTAGCGAACTGCCTTAAGATAGGGACTCTTTCACTGTACTCCTAGTGAGAAAAAGGTTGCAGGACAGAGTCTGACTGTCAGCACAGTGTGTAGCAGGAAGAGACTCTGATTGCATAACAGAGACTGTTTGCAAAGGGATAATCCGGCTGGGAATCCCTCCCCTGTGGAGTCAGCGTGTGCATTAATTTCTGCAGAGAGCAGTGCAGTGCTACGTGGGATCACGTTGCAGTATTGCAGACTCCTCAAGGATTCTCCTGGTTAGGACCATAACCAGGAAGGTATTATATTAAAGTGCACCAACGGGCCCCAACACAGGGAAGCGCTGTCCCTCACACACACACTCCAATCTATCGCTGGTGGACACTAAGAGGTTAAGTGCCCTGGCACAATGGTATACCAAGGACTAGGGTGATATAAAGACTGACACTAAAGTGGTGCAACCATTTACATGTGTGGGGTGATGAGATGATATTCATGCAGGGGAATGTCATGCTGTTTATGTATGAAATGTTATGCAAAGGTTATTATTATTATGCTAAGTAAATACTGTTTTATCCAACTGCGTGTGGTTACTGTATATGTTGGTTCTGATAAAGGAACACTCCCACCAAGTTGGGATCCCTCATCAGTGGAGGCGCTGCACCCAGTGTAAGTATACCCTAGGCTCCCAGTGGCGGAGGCTCAGGCATCTTGTTAGCCTCACAGGTGACAGCAGCATCAGTAGTTACCGTACCTCAGGGGTGCAAGGGCTACATGTGTTTTTAATGTTTATTGTGGGTAGCAGCTGTTTTAATATAAATTTTAATACTAGTTATGAGCAGGGGGTCTGCGGAGCAGAACCATATTGATTTGAGGTCCGGATTCCCCCTACTTCCTGAGATACAGGCCCCATTATGGGGTGCCGGTATCTCCTATGCATTTTAATGTCCCGCGTCACGTGACCGGGGGCATAAAATGCATAGGAGATACCGGCACCCCATAACGAAGCCTGTTTCTCGGGAAGCAGGGGGTCCCCAGACCTCAAATCAATGCTGTTCTGCTCCGGAGACCCCTTGCTCATCTACACTAGCATTACATTTTTTATTAAAAAACATTAATTGCAGGCTAAATTTGCGCAGGGATAGGCGGCTCTCTCTGAGCAGCTCGCTCTGCAGCTGAAAGAAATCGCCGGGTAAGGCCTTTTCAGAGAGGCGATCATCAGGTCGCCGGCTACTCGCTCGTTTTTGGAATTTTGCTATCACAGGTAATCGAGGCTTTCTGAAGACTGTGACTGCAACACTCAAAAGACAGGCGATTTAAATGAGCCGGTGATTTTTTTTATGAATGCTTATAGCATGGGCCCTGTAACAGGGGACTTATCCCTGTTCAAGTAATGTGCCTTTAATCTAGCAGTGTGGTGGTTAAACTGCTGGTAGTCAATTAATGAAACACCACCTGCTCTTACAAAAGCCTTTCTGTTGAGACAGGAAGTGACTCCTTAGCTCTGAATGAGAGCTGACCTTTGGAGACACCACATGTCTTGAGCTCTGTCAAGAAGAAACAGCAGAGCTGATTGCAAGACACCAAATAAGACTTCTAAACCTGGATGCTGATTTTCTGTGCACGCACGGGTGCGGTTCCAGGAGAGCAGAGAAGCTTACTCTACAGCAGCTAACAGATAAGACTTTCATTCTAAAGAGACTTCTTATATCTGCTTATGTCATGCTATGTGTTTTGAGCTGGGAGACCTGCTTAACTAGGAGTTGTGAATTGCATGGGATTTCACTAGAAATACTCCCAAGTGAATTAAGCTTTGTTCCCCCCCCCCCCGTGTTTGGATGATTTCCTGATAAAAAGTAAAAGGCACAATAAAGCCTTATTATAATTTCACCTTATAAAAGCCTCCAATTGTGTACCTCTGTGAACGTCCGTCTACATTTGGTGTCCGTGGTGGGACAAGAGGTGTCCTTGTAGTTAAAAAGGACCGGAGATTTTTATGTGAAATTTTTTTTTTTTGCTTTTTGCCTACAAACAATCTGAGAAACTTAGAGAAAAAAACCTAATGCAGCAGAGATCGGAATTAAAGGGATACACACCACTGAAATCACACTGCACTGAAACTTACAAAAACCCAGAAGAGACTGCTGAAGTAGCTAAACCTTATTTTGCCTACCACAAAGTGTAATATGGTCATTGAAATAGGGGTTTTGCCTTTCAGCCATAGTCAGGGTTCAAGAAGTGAGTCAGCCCTTAAAAAAGGGATAGGTGTTTGTTGTTTTCAAAAGTTTCGCTGAAGCAGTGAATATAGATGGTGACCCATGAGTGGTACTGATTTTGCAAATAAAGGTTGCCACACCGCATAGGGCTACCAGCTGTGAATGGAGTATATGCAGAAAAGTGTGAAAATTGATACAAGACTGTGCTGAAGCAGGGGAATTTTTAGCAAACAAATGCTGGGTGTTGAGTCACCCTGCCGGGAATGAAAGAAAGTTTTTTTTTCTGCAAGTAAAAAAGTCTGCCTATATATCTTGGGAGCAAAAACAGACACCCAAAGTGTGAAGTGTGAATGCCATAATACCCAAAGATGAGACTGAAAATTACTGAACTCAGGCAGAAAACCAAATTCTGTTGCTGAAGCGGAGAGATTGCACCTAGCAAGTAAATGGTGTAGAGCAAATAGATTTTTTACCTAGCAACTGCACAGCTTGTATACCTGATACGAGAAAATGCATGCACAGTACTGCTGATATTGAAAAAAAAATAAAAAAAATTCCCAAGAAAGAAAAGTCTACAGAGATGCCTGTGAGAGCTACGACCTCTACAAGCAAAATATGCCTACCTGTAGGACCACCACAATTGGGGGTTCTAGCAAATACAGTGGCAACGGCTGCAATAGCGCCTCCTGAGGTCAGGAAGAAAATTACACCTGATAGCCTAAAAATGGAGGACAAGATGCAGCGTTCCTGTAATGAACCCTACCCCATGGAAGAGTGGCCCTTCCAGTCCAATAAAGAGGAAGAACCTGAACCGAGTCACACCCACAAAACACCCCAAGAATGGTGGGGGTGCCTGAACTCGGCACGAACAGAAAAGACCGCTCCCTTTGATGACGAATATGATCAGCAGGAGACAGAGCAGGAGCAGCAGATCACCCAATATTTCTGTCAGCTAAAGCACCTGCAAGAAAAGCCTGGCGTACAGCACCGGCAGCTTTTATTCTAACACTTCCCGCACGGCGGGAAGCGTTGTGACGCGGCTTGTTGCGGCGTCACTGTGACGTCACGTGCGCGCCTGGCGTCCCCGGCTTTCCCGACACCCCTGGAGTTTAAAGTGAGGTAAGCGGGGGTGCAGGGAAGCAGAGGGGCAGAGCAGGAGCCTGGTTCGGGTTGGAAAGGGGGGATAAAATGCGCGCGAAGTGGAGGGGGGTGCACGGAGGAACACGCGAACGGACCGCGCGCAGCTGGAGTAGATCCCGGCGTTCCGCCGATAAAAGTAGCAATAAAAGCTGCCGCTGCTGTATATAATGAAGCTGCTAAAATTTCAAATGAAGATGGAGACCCCAATATCCCTGAAGGGACGGTGTCATCCAAATCAAAAAGGCGGAAAAAGAAAAGCGGTTCTTCACTTACCGTGGAAGGAACAGACACGTCCGCAGATCCTGTGGAGGAAAAGGGGACCCGAGTTGCCCTGCAGCCTAGAGAAAATGGAGAATTCGTCCCGCGGGTAACCGAATATCCAGAGGGCCCAAGGCAGAAGTCGTGTACCCCAAAGAAGTGTCTATCCGGTGCCAACAGTGAGGAGCCCTCAAGCAACCATCCCAGGGAGGTGGAGCCGGAACCAGTGAGTGACGATCCCTTGAACAGCCCTGAAGATGCCCTGAAAAATGCCAAGCATGACTGTGATATGCTCTGTGAATAATTGAAACAAAAGGAAGATGGTTACACAGAGCTACAGAAAAATAACGTGAGGCTACAAAAAGATGTGCTCACAATTTACTCTATAGCCAGGACAGAATTGGACGATCTCAAGCATGAGCTAGATACTGCAAAGGCTACTATTTCCGCCATGGATGAAAAGCAGAGCCAATCTGATAAAATGGTGGCTACGCTAAAGCGGAAGTATGAGGAGGCATTGAAGCAGATGACAGTCTTCCAGCAGGAGGTTCACACTCTTCGTATAGAGCTGAATGCCTCACAACAAGAGGTCAACAGTGTCCGGATAAAAGTGGACGTATCTCAGAAAGAGGTTCAGACACTCAGCAGAGCACTTGATGAGACCAACAGCTGCCGCACAGACCTGGAAGTTTCCAGAAAGGAACTACACAGTCTCACTGAGGAGCTGGGCATTGCTAAAGAAACTATTGGTAATCTTGATACAGATCTCAAAGTCTCTCAGAAGGAGCTTCAGACCCTCAACCTAGAGAAGGAAGTCTCACGCCAGGAGAGTGTCATTCTCAAAGCAGATGTGCATAAATGGAAGGAGGACTGCAAAGAAGCCCTGAAGAATACAGAGACTGAAAAAAGAGAAAATTCAAGATTAAAAAGAGAAAACTTAAAACTGAAAGAAGAAAATTTTCAGTTGACAGAAGAAGTCAAGGAAAAGTTTGAAGCAGAGCACCGACTGCAGAACCAACTGCAAGTTCTGCGTACACACCTCCAGTATGCTGAGGAGAAGCAGCAAATGCTGCAGGAAGAAAAACTGCAGGCTGCTAAAGAGGTACAAGCGCTGCAGGAACGTCTGAATACCCAGTATGTCCCCACAGAGCAGTATGAGGAGCTAAAGGCCACGCTGCATGTCTTCAGAGCATCATTGGAAGCGGAGCTTTGATACCAGGTGACTCTGTATGAGAGGGAGCGTGAGAAGGCTCAAAAACTGGATCAAGAGCTGGAGAGACAGAGAGACTGTTCCATTCCCTTGAGTCAGTACACCAAGGAGAAAACAGTCGCAGCGGCAACCTTGACGACAAAAATTACAGAGCTCCAGAATATGAAGGAGACTCTGATACAGACTCAGAGGAAGCAAAGTGCGCAGATAGATTCCCTGAGAAGAGACTTGCAAGACGCACTCAAACACGTTGAGACTCTGCAGGCCAGTAACTTACAAATTACTCCAATACGGAAAAAGGTATTGGCTCTGCCCAAGCACCAGTGTCCCACAGTAACTAATGCCCTTGAGGACAAGGGTACAGTGAGAGTTGGGGACTCCACGTAACTTCAAAACAAAATTACGAAGTTTGAGCCACCTAAGAAAGCACTAGCCAAACCTACAGCTGCCCAACAGGCAACAAACAGAGGTAGGTGTGCAGAATCAAAGCCAGAAGAATCCTTAGCTGAGGAAGCTGAAAAAATAGGACGTTCTCTGGAAAAGGAGGTGAAGGTGCAACTCAGTCCCAAAGAAGCTGAACTGGCGACTCCGTGGTGTGGAGAAACTGCAGAAAGACCGCTTCAAGAGCAGAAAACTCTAAGGGCTAGTCCTAACTGCTCTACAACTGTTGCCATACACTTTGTCTACAAAAAGAGGAGTGCCCGACGCAACAGAAATCTCATGACCGCGCACGCGATAAAAAGACATTACATGGAAAAAGTCCGCCTCGAGCGACTGAGGAGTGCTGATCTCAAGCACCTTCGGGAGGAGACAAAAATAAACTGGAGAAAGGGCTCCAATCCCAGCGGGACAGAGGGTTCTCTTCCTCCATCCACTCTCATTCAAGTCACAGAAAGATCTCGAATGAGAGTGGAAGGATGGGCTTTGGCCGTGGTAAGCTCGAGCTTCCCACAAACAGGGGAGGTATGTAACAGGGGACTTATCCCTGTTCAAGTAATGTGCCTTTAATCTAGCAGTGTGGTGGTTAAACTGCTGGTAGTCAATTAATGAAACACCACCTGCTCTTACAAAAGCCTTTCTGTTGAGACAGGAAGTGACTCCTTAGCTCTGAATGAGAGCTGACCTTTGGAGACACCACATGTCTTGAGCTCTGTCAAGAAGAAACAGCAGAGCTGATTGCAAGACACCAAATAAGACTTCTAAACCTGGATGCTGATTTTCTGTGCAAGCACGGGTGCGGTTCCAGGACAGCAGAGAAGCTTACTCTACAGCAGCTAACAGATAAGACTTTCATTCTAAAGAGACTTCTTATATCTGCTTATGTCATGCTATGTGTTTTGGGCTGGGAGACCTGCTTAACTAGGAGTTGTGAATTGCATGGCTTTTCACTAGAAATACTCCCAAATAAATTAAGCTTTGTTCCCCCCTCCCTGTGTTTGGATGATTTCCTGATAAAAAGGAAAAGGCACAATAAAGCCTTATTATAATTTCACCTTATAAAAGCCTCCAATTGTGTACCTCTGTGAACGTCCGTCTATAGGCCCCTAAATGTTTCTATTTGTACTAAGAAGTTTGTCTGAGCATAATTTAGCTATCAAAGTGCTAAATATGGTTTGCAGTTTAGCACTTTAGGAGTTAATGATTCATTTTGCCTAATTACAAACATTTCATATACTTTACATTCTATTACAGCTCACAAACTGAGAACTTAGCATCATATCGCACACATTCGCTTAAAGCTTGCCATGTATCTGCTGGTGGGCATGTGCAAAACATTCCACCACATTCTTCAATATGGCGAATATCACACAGTTTCACACACAAATGGCAACATCTGTAAAAATGTGAAGAACATCAACCTCATTCAGGGCATATTAGAGTCCATGGCAGAGATGCAGCAACATAAAGAAAGTGCACACAGAAGTTTGTTTTGGCACGTTTCTCCATTTTCTTCTTGCGTTTGTGTGTTACACAAAATGTTTCTTACATTTTACGCAAATTGTTGGCCAGAAAAGTTTCTGTCACCCTTTTGATTTTTGGGATACAAATACTATATAAGATACAAAGGTGATTCTGAATTTGCTTCATCTCATTACAATCTGTGCATCATTTAACTCCTTTCTATCTCCTCCTGTTGTCACTCCCCAAAACTTAGAGCAAAGACCTTGATACATTTGTAGAAAGAGACACAAAATGGACGTGACACAATTTGCTTTGTTTGGTACACATTTGCCATGATACTGCACCGACACACTTTATTCGAGCAAATACCTGGTATGTACCTGGCAGATACCTGGAATGCGCCACTCCTAACCTCTGACAAGCCCCGTTGCATTTGCCTTCCCAGCCTGGGTTCATGCCTGGCTGATGGGCGGCTGATCTGTTAAATGATAATGATTAGGATTTAATAGGCTGCAATGCTTCGCGTGTCTACCAGATGGCATAAATTCATGAATTGTAATGCAGTTTATATATATATACTGTGCAGTATTGCAGCCAGCGGGAATAAAATGCTTCAATCCCTGCTTGGAAAATAACTCAATGTACTCGGGCAGAAAACAGTCACAAACCTCAATACACCCGGGTATACCCGAATTCGTGGGACTAGCCAAGCTCGAATAAAGTGTGTCGCCAGTGTACATCACCCCCAGTGTCTTGCTTGGGATTTTGGCCGAATAGCGCAAATGCATATGTAACTAATATGAAAGCGTATTACATTTTGCAATGTAATTAGCCCATAAAGTTGTGGCTACTGCTAAGAGGGACATCTTTGCATACAGGTACCCCCGAAATGTAAAGTAACACCATATATCCTGTTTATCTAAAAGAAATAGCTTCTGGAGTTTTCATACTTTATTATAATTCGAAGAGTAATACAACTTCCAGCAGCCTTAGCTTTCAGCATCATGCTCCTCAGCTGTGACACTCAAACAATTGCTCATATTATTGATAATTATAGCACTTTTCTTAATACATGAATGCTAATGATTTTTTTTTCTGCAATACTAATTGCTCTGTTTTTACATATTTATTTTTCTTGGTGGGGAGTAAACTTTGTGAGGAGCCACTCTAATTACCTTCACATTTTCACCCACCAACAAAAATCTTACTCACTGACAGTGTGAATAGGATAATCATTGAATTGTTGATTAACGATAATAAAAAAAGAAAGTGCCATTCGTTTCTCAGTTTATTGGAAAAAAACCCTCATAGGAAATGTGTCAATATCAAAAGAAATTTCCAATAACATAAGTGAAGTAGCAGATGATAAAATTACAGGATCAAAGAGCAAAAGCCTCTAAAAATATTGTACTATGTGCTAACAGCAAGTACCAAGTATAACTTCTTAGTACACATAGAAACATAGAATTGGACCTCAGATACGAAACACTTCATATACAGTAGCGACAAAGTTTAATCTAACACGGCCAGCACCGCGTTTTTAAAAAACGCGTGCGCCGCGCGGCTGTCTCCGGCCGAAACCTGGCCGGGTTTCGGCCGTTTTTTCCTGTGCCTCGGGCGCTTTCAATAGTAAGCGCCATAGCACCTATCTATTGAAGCGCGGGAAACTCCGGTTTTAAACCGGAAATGGACCCGCAAGGACCCGCGGCTAGCCCGCTGCGATCCCGGCCAGCTGCCGTCTTTAGTTAGATTAAACTTTGTCGGGACAGTATACTGTTAAACCTCCGACCCTATTTGATCATTGGCTTTCCTTTATATTTAGGTTATCCTTTTGTCTATCCCAGCTTTTTTTAAATTCCCTAACTACAGTATACTAGACTCTACCACTTCTGTTGGGAGGCTATTCCACAAATCCATCACCCTTTCCATGTAGAAGTCCTTCCTCACATTTTCCCTGAGCCTTCCACCCTCCAACTTCAGAGCGTGAGCTCTTGTTCTACCACCTCTCTTTCTCTAAAATATGCTTCCTTCTTGTACTTTGTTGAAACCCTTTATGTATTGGAAAGTTTCAGTCATACCCCCACCCCTTCTTTCCTCAAAGCTGTACATATCAAGGTCCCTTAGTCTTTCCTGATCACTGTTATGATGTTGACCATTTTTGTAGCCCTTTATGTATATCCTTATGGAGAAAGGGTCTCCAGAACTGAACACTAGGTAGAATGTTAGCATTGTATGTAGATATGTCTAATTTTATTTTCATAGCGCCAACTGTACTACAAATCACAAAATTACAATACCAGGTAAATAAAGTACAAACAATGGGGATAACCACAGTAGGTAAATTATAACATAAGGCAAAGTTAGACCCTGCCCTGACGAGCCTTGCAGACACAGTAGCAGTAAAATGTATTATTAAAAGTACAGTCACAGAGGTTAAGGGCATCTGGAGTTGATAGTAGCGGCATAGAAATTTTTATTAGAATACGATGTGGCATCACAACCTCTCTTTCTGATGTTAATACTGTACATTACTTCTCCTTATACAACCTAGCATCCTGTGGGCTTTCCCCATTGCTTTGTTACATCCCTTGCCTGTTCTTCAGTCAGCTGAAACAATAGATTCCAAGTCAATTTCTTCCATAGTGGTTGACATAATAATGGCATTAATCATATACTCTTACTGTATCATTATAGTAAATGAATTAAAACAACTTGGGACACACGGAAAATAGTGTTCTAAATATAACAAAAGACTAGGAAGCACATGAGACCTTGCAGCGGATCTGAAAATTTACAGAAAAAATGTCTGTTTTTGTGTTTCATTATCCTTTGCTTAATTTTCTTTTCCTGTTGCTGTAATGTATTCTCTGTACATGTTTCCTATAAAATGCATATCGTTATATAGCAGATGAAGTTAATCGAGATCAACCTATGTTATGTTAAATGAAATTTCTGCAAACACAGTTGGATTTATAGAAACAAAGTCATTGTGAAGCTGATTTCTCAGATTAATTTGGTTTATTTGACTCAATGTAACCAATAACCAGTAACTGGATAGATGGTAACTGGATAGATAGGCTGCTATAAACAAGGATGCCTGTTTAGGTTTATTTAGATTAAGGGGCCTATGCAGGGAGCAGCGCTGGAAATAATTGGCGAGGGTAATAAAATGTACCTGTAATGGGGAGATTTTTTCTCTATATGCAGAAAGGTCCGAAATCTGCAATTATTATCTTGAATGAGGATGGCGAGTTGAAAACGGAGAGATGCGCGATGTTGAAATGTGTTAGGAAAAAATCGCGGGTTTTTTTTTTATTTTCCCTCTGGCCACCGAGCTCCAGCTTCTTGCCAACTTTTGTTGGCGGAGCAAATTGTTGAATATCGCGCCATTTTATTGGCGCGAACGGCCGCTAGATGGCGATCATGCCTTTCTGAATAGGGACCTTTTAAAACCTGGCGAGATTTAGGTTCTCGCCACCCGCGCGGCGAGATTTACAAAGAAAAAAAAATGGCGCTTTTTTCTCTACTCGGCATTTCCTGACTTTCTGTATGCATATTGCGCCAATAAATGCCGATATATCCGTTACCGCTGCTCTCTGCATAGGCCCCTAAGTGTATTGTTTATGGACAAATGCTTACTATGTGTGTGTCCTTTGCTGGGTAGACATGAACCCCATTTGCTGCTCCTATGTAATTTGTTGTACCTTCTCTTCCCTCAAACCTTTCCCATTGCCTCTAGATAGGCTCAAAAGTATTATTATTATTATTGCTATTTTTTAAAATAATTTTATGATGTTATTATGGATACATTAAATCGCTTTTCAACTTGAAATATCATATGTATCAATTTTTCCCCCCTCTTAGGCTTTTGAAAGGGGAAGAACATTTCCACTTTGTACCCCGCTCACGTGAAGAGCTTCCAGACAACTTTCCAAAAGAAATAACTGGGATTTGTTATTTCCTGGAGGCCAACAATGGTCAAAAACAGCCAAAGCACTCCTTAACATCTGTTAGAATGAGAAAGGTTTCCTACAACATTGGCACTATGTACCTTCGGGAGACAAGCGTATGAAACCTTCTGCAGATCAAAGACTCTTCAATAAAGCACAAGCCCATAACTGGGTCATGACCGGAGAGTAGAGATTCTTTCTGTTTTACTAAATTGCTAAGAACACAACAGTAAGAGCTCTGCATAATGCCAGGCAATAATATTTTTCAGAGGTGGGTGACCATTATCGAGAACACAGGCTACGTTGTAACAGTATTTAATACATGGATAATATCATTCCAAAACATTATGATCAGTTCCCAGTCATCATTTATTAATGAACAAATCATCTTAATCCAGATTCCTGGTTTAGGAAGCAACATCATTTCAATATACTCATGAAATTCGTCTTTAGAACTCTGATACAGTACGTAATAATGGACTGGATATTTTAGGTTGTATCTAGTACAGTACACATGATTTACTTATTATTTGCCTGTGAACACCATACATATTCACATGATGTGAATGCCATCTACTTGATCAGGATTTACTCATCGATTCCACAGTAAAGTGAAGATGTAAGTTATGTGACATATATTTACATAACTATGTAAATTCATATCATTTTATAACACTGCAGTGGGAACATGGCCAATAATTATGACTATACGTGTTTTAATCAATTTATAAGGTAATTATATTATTGTTTTGTGTCATTTATAAGGATATATGCTCTCCTACCACAGTGGGACAATTACGATTGTTTTCAGTGAGGAGGTAAGCATTTTTACAGTGTACAATACAAGCAGTATGTGTAGGAGCATGTATCAAAAAAGTATATATTTTATTTCTGTCTCACTGCTTACAGTATGTCTTATTCAATATACTGTATGATCTCACTTGTTGAGTGTAAATGGTATGGAAATAACTGCCTGATTCCCACCATAGCATCTGAATGTAATTTCTAAATACTGTTATATTCTAAATGGCAAATTTTCTAACCATTTATATTCATATATATATCGAACCTCTCAGCTTTTGAGCTCATCAATGTACATAATGAATAGTACAAACATCTTAACCTTCAGATGACCGTGTTTGTGACCTACATAATTTTCTCTCAAATGTTAGTGGTTAAGGAAATATATTACACTGCTTCATATTGTGAATATAAATCTATTCTCATACACAATCATACCCAGGCAACTGCATGTTCACATACAGTACACCCACGAGCTGTACACACACGCTTATGTGACTTTATGTATACATACTGAAAATCATATGAACTTATAGGGAAAAAATAAACATATTTAAAAACCATACAGAAACTCAGTTTTATTTGTTTGTACAATTTTTAGGAAAATGCAAAAACTCTTCCAAATTTCGGGGTGACTCTTTTACTTTTGGTGGCTTTATTTTGCACAATGCAAATAACGGTGTTCACAATTTACCCTTTTTCTTTGTGCTTGTTAGAGGATATTAAAGAAAAACTAAGAAAATGTACAACAATATTTACATTTATTCTGCACTATCGCAACTGGACTAACATGGCTATTTCCGTTATATATATATATATATATATATATATATATATATATATATATATAACGGAAATAGCCATGTTAGTCCAGTTGCGATAGTGCAGAATAAATGAGTTCTTCGGTATTGGGTGATTCATTGATTTATTTGGACTAACAATTTATGTCATAGGACAAGCTTCCGAGAGTTCTCCTCTCTTCTTCAGGTCAGCAAACCAGTATTACTGACCTGAGGAAGAGTGGAGAATTCTTGACAGCTTGTCCTATGACATAAATTGTTCGCCAAATAAAAAAGGTATCACCTAATACTGAAGAAGTCATTTATTCTGCACTATATATGTGTATATATTATATATATATATATATATATATATATATATATATATATATATATATATAGTTAAATGCAGCAATCAGCACACAATTGTATTGTTGATCCAAATGCTAGTTCCATATACAGAAATAGAAACAATATTACCAGATTGAAGTCCAGCACAACCCTGAGGAAGGTCGCTCTCTGCAGACCAAAACGTTGGTTAAGGTGCCTGTATTTTTTGCAATACAATATACTATTTGGAATATACCCCTGGTGTGCTGTCTCCATTTTGCTGGACTTCAATCTGGTAATATTGTTACTATGTATGTGCAATATAATCCTGATGCCATGATCATTTAACCATTCCACATTATCATTTCAAAATGATGACATTTGTAATGTAGACCGCAAAGATTTAAATCACATTTGAAACAATCATGCTAATGTGCCGGCAGTCACTGCAGATTCTGCTGTTAAGCAATATCCCATCTGATAATATCATAATAACTTAGATTTATAGGCTTTAGCGTGAATCAAATTGTGTTTCCCTGTTTTAACCTGTTGGTAAAATATTTTCTTCCTTAGAGTAAATCTGATTCTGTTTCCCTGTTTGGTCCCGTCAGTAACTATGACAAACTCTTGTTGAGTTCCCTTTGTTGTGAGGATACAGCTTGTGGGCAGCGTATGGGGTGAATGTATTTACATTATCTCCATTTTGCTACTTGTATTTATGCAGTTGTGGAAAAAATGGCAACAATTGCACGGAAAAGTACTCACCATCGGTGCTGGCTACTTGGATAAACCCTCTTTATTCTTTGGATTAAGGTTGATTTGCCATCTTGTATATATGTAAATTATTATTATACATATTTTTGGGTTCTCTTTAAGGTTTATTTAGTTGTCTCCTCAAGACTTATTAAACATTCCAGAACAACATTTAAAAAAAACTTTTTATTTAGACCAAAATGCAATTTTTGGGATACATAACAAAGAAAAGGGCAAGTGGAACACATTAAACACATGGATACCTCATATTATTACAATTGAGATCATATTTTTGACATTGCTGAAGATAAAAACAATAGTTCAGCAATAGGGATAATTGGGTTAATGCAGAATTAATTAGATGAGGGATGTAGGGGAACTCGGTGAGACAAAATGCTAAATGAAATTGTCTGGACTTCAATAAGATAATGTTGGTATGTATCAGACAACATGAAATGGAATTTTGTCAATTTTCCCAATTATCCATTTTGTTCCAATCTTCCCTAATCGACTTTTCTTAAAATATAATACAATATATCAGCAGATGTTTCCTGTCAGCAAAGTCTTTGATACCCATAGGGCAACATAAAAGATTCCAAGTATTCTCTAATACTGTATGTGCATACTATAGTTTAAGAAGCTTGTTATTTTCTCAATGACCATGATATTCCAAACATGATTTTCAATTTGCGAGATCTTGGGTGCGGGTTTTCACCATGTGTAGCCAGGGCCAGCCAGAGCCTAGAGGAATATTCAAACCCCAAGTTCTATTATTTAAAGAGGTGTTGATAGATGATGTATATGGATTGATACCTTCCCAGTGCTTGATATTGCGAAACTCACCAATTTCAGACTTCTACTGTTTAAGAAATGTAAGCTTTTTCTCCTTGTTATTGGGTATAATATATTGATAGAGAAAAGAGATCAAGCTCAGTTGTAATGATCTATAGAAGTATAGTAGGTATTTAAGAACAAATAAGGAAGGTTTAAATCATAATGTAACAACATGTGTAATCTTTAAACATCTAAAATAATCCTTATAAGTAGCTCCATATTTCTCTATTACCAGTTTAAAGGATTGTATCTGGTCATTTATTAATAAATCTTTGATTTTAAACAGACCAGCCATATGCCAGCATATAAAATTAGACTTTACTAAGCCTGGTTTGAACACAGGTTTGTTGAGGAAAGGAACGTGTTTAAATTTTGTGTAATCCTATAATCTTAATGAATGTGCTATAATAGGATTAAACATACTTAAGTACTACTGTATGAGCATATGCTATTATTTAGAAGTCATAATACAAACTCCAGATCAGCTGGTTAAAACTCACTAGACTCAACATCCACCCCAATGGTAGAACTTCAACAAGATTCCACAGAGGTAGCTGACTTAATTGTGCAGCTTTATAGTATGAGATTAGGCATGATGGAACCAAACCTCCAATGTGAGTGAGTCTTTAAAAAACGTATTTAGTATTTTGGGTTTTTATCAAACCAAATAAAGTTAATTGTCTTTTTTTGCGGATAAGTAATTTCTACCATTTAAATTGGAATTGGTAGATTGTGAAACAAGTATCAGATCCTGGGGAGTACATTTATTTTTACTGCATATACCCTACCTATCCATGAGATATTATATTTAGACCATGGAGCTATATCAATCATAAGAGACTTGATAACATGGGGATATGTAACATCATATAATGAGTTATAGGAGATAAACAAGAGAATTTCAGTCATTTAAAGTCGAAATGATTGAGAACAATTTTACTACATCTGTCAGGAAATTAATTTTAATGGCTTCAGATTTTACATTATTATTTCTAAGTCCGGATATGTAACCAAATCTATATCTATTACGTTAGGCAAAAAGGTCAAAGGTTTGGTATGGGTTAAAATTATGTCGTCGGCAAAAAAAGCTACTTTCTGGGATTGGCTGCCTATTATAGGGCCATGGTCAGTGTTACCCTTTCTAATAAGATGAACCAAGGGCTCAATGTACTGTGTAAGACAGTGGAAAGAGAGAGGGTGAGACCTGGCAACCCTGCCTGGTACCATTCTATATTGGAATTGGACTCAAACAAAACCTTAACTCATTAGAGGCTTTGAATAGCTTTTAAAATATTGCCAGACATAATAAAAGTTTGTAGAATACTGAACAAGATGCGCTAATCCTCCCTATAGAATGTCTTTTTTTTTCTGCATTGAGGGCTAACATTATTATGGCAATATTTGTAATGTTGGCTTTGTAAAATACAGTAGCCAATACTATTGCATCCTGTAGCATGCTGGAGCTTGACATACGTAGATAATGCACTAGCGTGAGCAGTGGGGCAGGTCTATCATGCGGGAGCACTCCATGTGTTGCCATAACCGGCTATATCAATGTCATGTGTGTATATCAAGTCTGTCTAAATAGCATAAAACACACTGAATCAGGTGCATCACATTCTCAAGGTAGGGGTCAAGTCTGTTAGCAAGAGTTTTTGAGAACATTTAAAAAAAAAAAGTCTGTGTTAACCAGGGAGACTCATCTATCATTTGGACAATCTATAGGATATGTACCTTCCTGAACTAGCTATATTTCACCGGCTTTACACTGTAGTAAAAAAAATCGTAAGAAAGGGGACCAAAGTTATAGAGAAATGTGAAATAATTGAGATTAATATAACCATTAGATCATAGTGATTTTCAAATCTTCAAAGTCTTAATGACCTCTAGAATTTCTTCCACTCCAATTATTATTATACATACACCATTTATATAGGCACTGGATGGATATATATAATTGTATATGATTAGCATCATATGAGCGCTTTATGGATTTAACCCCTTAGGTTCCCAATGATAGCATGAAGTTGTCCCAACGTAAGTATGTTAACATTGACCCTTTTGGTGCTAATGAGGCTCCCTATGCTCTCATTGAAAGGGCACTCAAGGTATTAATGACACTTATGCGTTGAAATGTAATAGGTAGTCTAGTATTAATAATATATTCAGCCCTTAGTACAGTAGATCTTAATGGGCAGCTAGTCAATGCTGACTATTTAAGCTACTGAGAGGGCTTAATATATTAAAATGTTGTTTATGTTTATGTAATATATTATTTTAATTTAAAAATAGATGGCAAGTACCAATAATGCCAATTTTCTTTAATTTTTTTTCTGTGTGTCATCTGCAAAAAACAGCATGCTTATTCAGACCATCTGTAATGTCACTAGAAAAGATATTAAAGAGCACCGGCCACAGTACACATTACTCCACTGATTTGAATATCATTTCCTAGTGCTCCAATTAAAAAGTTAATGTAGTATAGTCACTAAAGTATACTGTGCAAGTACTCTGGTTTCTGGACTGCAGAAAGGTATTGGAAGCGAGTATTTGAGGTAGGTTAAAGCAAGCAAAAATGAGGGAAGAGGGCTGTTTTCTTTAAAATATATATATATATATACAAATATATATATTGTTGCAAATACATGTACAACTGGTTTGCAAGAATGCTTTTAATGCTCATCATTAAAAAGTTCTAAGAGGCATAGTCATAATTAACACTAAAATAATTACATTTTATGTTTACAATCCCGAGATAGCTACCCCAAAATACCACCATTGGCCATATTTACTAAGTAGTGGAAAGCCTTAAGGCACCGAATGGCACAGTAAAAATGTATTTTGGCTTAACACCATTTAGTAATCTGTGCTTGTATGTTCTGTACGTCTTGTCATATGCATTATAATATGCATTTGATTTTATATCATTTTGTTTCTTTAAGTAAGTGAAGTCTATATATGCTAAGTTTAAAAAAAATTATGCTTTAAGTGGTATGTGTGTGTGTGTGTGTGTGTGTGTGTGTGTGTGTGTGTGTGTGTGTGTGTGTGTGTGTGTGTGTGTGTGTGTGTGTGTGTGTGTGTGTGTGTGTGTGTGTGTGTGTATCTTTACATTTCTTCAATGAGTCCATTACTGTGTTGAAGGATCAGATTGAAGATTAGCACTGTGAAATTTAGTGTATATCAGTGAGGGAAGTATACACAAAATAAACATGATAGTGACACATTTTATAGTTATACTCATTGCATCATTACTAGGTCTGCGTCACTACATTTTTGATGGCTGCTGCGCTTACTGTATTTTATTCTATGCTTTAATTTCCCTCATCATGTTTGAAGCATATATATATAATGCTCCATGTGTATCGATATTCCAGGCAAAAGGTGACACATTTGCATGTCATTTCCCAGAATCTCTTGCTGCAGTGGGAGCACTGTATGTTAGGTGATAATGTTTGAAAGGCAAGGGTGCAGACCTGTCTAAGACATGTGAATGTGCTCATAAGTGATATTCTTTATTTTCTATATGGTAACGGTGGAGGTTTTTTGTTGCCTTTTTCACCCACCATAACTTAAAATGTAATATATACTTAATTTATACTTATATGCTACATTCTAATCAACAGAATACAGCTCAACCCCCATAACGCTGTGCTTAGGGTCCAAAGAATCACATCGCGTTATAAGCGGATCGCGTTAGAAATAATGTAAAATTGAATGCATTGTACAACAAAGTATTTAAGATACCAATAATCGTGTTGTAAAGTATTCATAAATACGGAAAATGGGAGCCACGCTTGCATCGCGTTATAAGCGGATTCGCGTTGTAACGGATCGCCTTATAATAGGGTTGAGCTGTATATTGTAAAACATTTTAACCAAGGAGATGAATCTACACAATTCATGTATCCATTACCTGCGCAGCATCAGCTGAAGCCTTTACGCATGTTTGAAGTCATTTATAATCGAAGACAAAATATGCCAGTTAATGTTACTATAGAAACGGTGACGTCTTTTATGAATAAATCAGCAAGCCAAAGAAAGTTTGCAGTAAACAGCACATTGTATATTAAGTTATTCAGCTGCTTTTTAATCAAGAGATATCATCTAAAGAGATCGGAAGTTTTCTCAAATATTGTTAACTGTGTTAGTGGTAGAGCTACTAAAGTGGCTCAGTAACTTTCAACCAAGAATAACAGATTGTCCAGGGTGTCCAACATGATAAATTCAGTGCCAGTGGTAAATGCTGTTCATTGTTGAGCTGTGTATTACTGGTGCTTCTTGAAGTGAAGGAGTAAAAATAAGATAATCTGCATAACAAGCTCATTCCTAAAAAGCCACGTGGGATCTAGAATGAAATATTTCCACTAGCATTTTTATGAAATGAAATGGTGACATCTCCAACTCATGTCAGGATATGTGTCAGTGCTCAGAATGGCAGCACTTGGCAGTCTATTTAATTTGTAAAATGTTGAGAAAATGTGTAAAACACACAGTAATAGTATATTTCATTGTCATGTGTGCTCTAAGGGCTAAGTGAGTGCTCTATGAGTAAAGGCACTGACTCTAAAAGTATTGACACAGACTTTGAAGCAGAGGAGCCAGGTTCAATCCCACTGGGACAGGGACTGTGCCTAACATGACTTACCCATGCCTCCAGCTGGACCGCTCTCCCATTCCCAATAAACACACCATACAAAGTTTTGGGAGAAAATAAAGGCCACCGCTTTATTTATTACAACAGATAAATATATCATATTTATCCCCAACTCGGGACCCAGACAGATTGCTCCACTCACATCCACCAGAGCTCGAGGGATACCGTCAGCTTGTGCTGTTCTAGCCATTCAGTACTTTTGTTTGAATGCACAGAGTCCCCATCGGAAGGTCACAACCACACAAACTGAGCCTATGAGGGCAGAAGATTGGGAGCTCACTCACATCAAGGTAGGTGTATATGTTAAAGACAAATATTATACAATAGTGCAATAGAGTATGGAAAGGGATTCCCAATTGATATGTAAAAATTATCTTTCACATTTAATGTGAGTAAAAAAGGCCTTGCGGTTGTTATGAGTAACCAGCTCAGGTCAGATGAGTAGTCGGTCGTCAGGAGCGTGGGGAGGAGATTCCCATGGTATGAAAGAGAGGACACAGGATATGGTCCACGTTGCTTTATAACAGTAAAAATATTAAAAGATCAGTAACACTCACAAACATAGATGGAGTGTAAGCAATGGGACCACCCTGGGTCAGATAATGAGGGAGAGTCCAACGTTCCTTGCTTCTCTGGAAAACCTTGTGGCGGCCATCCACAGCGGGTCACAGGAAGCAGTACTGTGTAGTACTACAAACCAAAGGAGGACTGCTGAGCACTTGTGTATCCTGAGGGATTGTCCACCTAGGATTGACTCCTTGCTTTCTGTGACCCGCTGTGGACGGCCGCCATGAGGTTTTCCAGAGAAGCAAGGAACGTAGAACTCTCCCTCATTACCGGACCAAGGGTGGTCCCATTGCTTACACCCCATCTATGTTTGTAGTTTTACTAATCTTTTAATATTTTCACTATTATAAAGCAATGTGCACCATATCCTGTGTCCTCTCTTTCATACCATTGGGATCTCCTCCCCATGCTCCTGATGACCCTCATCTGACCTGAGCTGGTTACTCATAACAACTGCAAGACCTTTTTTACTCACATTAAATGATAACTTTTACATATTAATTGGGAATCGCTTTCCATACTCTATTGCACTATTGTATATTCTTTTTCTTTAACATATACACCTACCTGGATGTGAGTGCGCTCCCGATCTTCTGCCCTCATTGCCTCTATGGACCAGGATTGAATTCATTTTAGGAGCAGCACCCATCGCAGGATTGTATCTACACCTCTTGCCTCCATTTTTTTTAACGTATTTATTATCAATATTCTGATACGGTATTTGCACTCATTCTTTGCTCTCACAAACCGAGCCTATTCTGGAATGCTACCGCCTTCCACAAATTCCACCTGGAATGTCACCACCATTCTGGCCACAGCAGCCTGGAATGGTACCGCCTTCACCAATTAAAATACTTCCAAGCTCTGCGACCTCCCTCCAGGAGCCAATTCTGATGGAGTCCTGCTCCCAGTGAAACATTACTCCCGCAAGCACATGCCCCAAGCTGCGACAAAATAAAGCAAAATCCTGATCTTCCAATGCCGACATCCCTCATGCCTAAAGACATGGTGGGTGGGTGGTTCTTCGCTCCATTAGATCCTAGAAGAAAGTTCAAGCTAGGATCCCTTGCCATAAGTACCCCTTCCTTAACCTCTCCCCCTGGCCTGACATCACAGCACCTTAGGGGAGGGGTCCCTCAGCCTTAAGTCATGCAGCCCCTTCCGTACAAGTCCAGAGCTTCCTTTCTACTGGTATGTGAGGCTCTGTGTAACACATGTTATATTGTAATAATGAAGCACTTTGAGCCCGATCAGGATATTACAGTATTTGTGTAAAAGTCAAACATATGTTAACAACTCTTTGGGTAGGGTATATTGTCGTACTGACCAACATCTGAAAATTCTTTGGTAGGAAAATGCTCCTTAGCTTCCATTATGCTGATTTTATTTTTCCAGGGAGAAAGTAAAATACTATATATATATTTGTTTTCTTGCAAATTATGTGGAATTAATTACTCCTTTCCCTTTATCCTTTGTTCCTTGAGAACGCACAAATATAAATAATGTTTACAGTTAAGAAGTGATTCAGTTCCGTTCAGACAGAATTGGAATCAACACTTGCAACAAATCCAGCAATGTACACAATACACAATGTAATGTTTCATCTCAATATACAATCTATAATCAAAATTCGTATCTTTTCGTGTAATGATTCATTTTACATTCAAAGTATACTGTATGTTTTTTTTGTCAAGTTTCAACCCTTAGTATTACTTTATCTAACACATGCTTTTAAGTACAGATTATCAAGAATCTTACAAAAAAAGGTTATATTAGAAAGAAAATCCATAAATTTGTCAATTGAAAATAAACTAATCTAAAATAACATTGAAACAAATTAATCTAAGAAAAATATTATGACAATTTAAGTCTAAGTCCTTTTGCAAATATAAGAATAGAATTTGTTTTTATAATACATTCATTCTGTATGGTACAATGATGACACTGGATATCTAATTCATCATGATTGTGAATAATATGCCTGCCACACAAATAAACCAAAGGTGTTCACTGGAGAAAACAAAAACGGAGGAAGCCCATGAAAACTTTCTTCCTGTCATACTTGATAACTGACCTGCCATGTTAACCCAGTGGTTGCAATGTTTTGACAACTGGTTAAACTATCACTTGCAAACACTTCATACTATTGGCTCTTCACACTGACATTTTCAGTTCTGCTTTTGCTTGACTTGCCTCGGTGCTTTTTCTAATGGTTCTTCTGTTTTGTTACCAGTGCTGCTTGACTTGTTTTATTAGCATGTCTGACTATCCTCGTGTGCTAATGAACAGCAATACAAAACTGCATTATCGTTGATGTTTTCTAATCTTGTTGAATATTTCCCTTCCAAAATGACTCTCTTGTTTACACCTACAATAAAATATACTGGCCTGTATTTATACTGCAGTCTTGGTTGCTGGACTCATTCTAGTGCCAAAAGAACATTGACTATGTGTTGAGTGTACACAGCATGGATGGTAGGCGTGAGTGAAAGAGAGAAATAAGATAAGGGAGGTACCATAAGTGGAGACAAAATAAATGTGAGTGGCAGATCAAGACAGTGTCATATCACATGGCCAGACAACCTGGTGTAGGAATGTAGGGTTGGTACCATACTGCTGTTTTTAATGAGGTTTCACAGTGAAATATGTATAGCGAAGGTATATGTTGCATAACAAACAATCAATAGAACCGCTGATACTTAAACCGGGGCCCTCAACCTCACGGAAAGAGCCACTGCTTTCTGTGGAAGTAATCAAAAAGTAAAGAAGTGTTGAGGCTCTATGTTCTTTTGCCAAAACGAATTTAATAGCCAAATGAATATCCGACGTTTCAGCCTTAGAGCCTCAAGCTTCTTTACTTTTGGTTCACAGTGAAACAAATGTTTCAAATTTATTTACAGGATGGTATCACACATCCACATCTTTCTCCGACAATACATTGTGGTGTCTGTGTCTCTCACTGCCTTAATTATATGAAGAAGTCATACTCTAGCCACCATGTTAGCAATAATTATGAACTGGAATTTCAGGCAAAGGAGGCTACAAATACAATGTTGATCACATTTTAAGTTATGAAGTGTATGTAAGAAATGAAAGAGTCTGTAAGGCGTGCAACTTTAAGATGCACAGTAAAATAAACTTTCAATCTTATTAGGTAAAGTTAGGCCCTGTAATGTGAATAGATGTTTACTATGAGATGTTTCTTAAAGATGCTATTCCAGCTTATATTGAAATAAAAGAATGATAATTATTTCTGGAATGGTGAAAATGTATTTGAACACAGCCTTATCCAATAAAAGAACGGTCATTGTATATATCTAAAATAATGCACTTGTTGCCCATATTTAAGCTATAAATCATACGGTAGAAGTGTGATTATTGCACTTTGGTGGTAGGGGCCACTGCATTTGTAAGTGGTTGTTCACCACCCAAGAGAATGTGTAATGACTCCAGTGGTATGGCTGCCTCCAAGCTTAAGCCATAATGCTCCTTCCAGAGCACTAGTTGCAGAGCCATTATCTCATAGTTGCAATAACAATCTGCAAAACATCTTCCCAGATGGCATATATTGTGTTATATGAAGCCTTGGGCATAGTATGATCATAACCTCCTCTTCTTACATATGCACCTATAATTTGTGTTGAAAAAAATAAAAATAAATTAATTTCAAAATACACATACAATGCAGTGTATATTTATGAGTTTGAAATATACTACAGCTTACAGCTCTTCAGCTTCATAGTCTAAAAAGTACCTTGGTGAAACAATTGCTATTGCATTATTCAAGTTGCTGAAGTAATACATTTTTGTTTATTATACATAACAAATAGTCTAAAACAGCAAATGGTAATCAGTTTCCATATACCCAACTACAGTACTTTCCTCAACCTCTGATCATGGTCTCAACCCCCAGTTAACACCGACATAACGTGACAACTTTAACCAAGTGAACCAATTCTAATATGCTGTATTAAAGAACTGTTTTTCCTTATTATGTCTATATAGAATATTTCAGTAACAATCTTTGCATGTAGTACAAATAAACTCATATTGGTAGTAGGTCATCTAGCCCTTCTTCACTGTGAAGACATAAAGGGCCATATTTGCTAAACCATGCTGAAACTGGCCCGCGATGCTGCTACATTTCAGCCAACTCAGCTCTGTGAGTACATTATTTCAACTTAATACAGTATTACTTCTAATCACTCAAATAGAAAATAGTTTCCATTGAAATGAAGTGTAAGGGCTGCAGTATAAGCGCATGAAGAATTTATGGAACTCTGGCTAATTTTTAACCTGTACTGTATGTGTTTGTATATGTCCCTTTAACAACAGATGTAGGTGACATTATTTCACCCGTTAACGTGCTATTGTTGTAAAAAAAAGTTGTTACATGACCCCTGTCGTTTTGCGCTCTTAACCATTTGTTTCAATGGCGCTGCTTCAAATCTCACATAAAATGATGCGCCAGCTTTGACGCAGAGCATCATCTTAACATTGGCCATAGGGGCCTGTTAACCATGGCAGCTCTGTGAATAACAGGTTTCTATTGGTTAATAACAAGACAAGAATACATAGTGTAAAATACTTAAGCTTCAAAAGTAGCTCTAGGCTAAGTAGGTGAACCTGGGCTAAACCCTAGCAGCTCTACCCTTGGGCAAGTTACAGTACTTTAGCTTCCTGTGCCTTAGGCACCAAGATTACATTGTAAGCTTCTACACAGTATACTGTACTTAGCTGGGATTCATTATACTGTACATATAATATTCTATGTACAGTGCAGCGTAGATTGTCAAAATATGAAAACATATGATAATATATTAAGCAAATATGTACCCATATACTAAATAAATAAGTATTAACCAGTTCAGCCTTTTAAACACTTTCACACATGCCCTAGTTGGATCCCAAAGGTGCTGGAAGGCTTAAAAAAGGATTAAAAAAAAAGTCTACATTTACCCAATTTCTGTAGATTTCCTGTAAGTAAGCATGTTGACGGTTTTCAAGAACCCGTAAAATAAATCTGAAAAAAAATTCATTTATTTTGATTCATAATTGTCCCTAAACTCGACAAGGCTTAATAACAAAAATAAATAAAAAAAACACCCCCCCAAAAATGAGGCCAACATATATGGCCCAATCAACAGGTCTTTGCCTCTTCGTGGCCCATGAGAAATGCAAAAAGCAAGCAAATATAAATCATTGGCCTACCCTTAATATATGCGCCCAATGGCCAGCTTCAATCTGGCACCATTCTCGCCCCATGATGGTCCATCTTGAACATTAAATGAAATAAGTGATCTCCTGTTGCTGGAATTTGTATCTTCTTTTGTTATTTCTCCATAATTAATCTTTCTTCGACTCTTCATGGGCGTTCCTGCTCCATGCCTCCCCTGCTAACAACCCAATGTTATTCAATTGGGTGTAGTCTATATTTATGGATATGAACTCTTTACTTGATTCTTCTATAGCTTTGGTGCCCCAAATTGACTGCTGGTCTTTAGCGGTCTAAATGTCGATTACTTCCCATTGCATAACACATGCTACCATACACATTGTATATTGAGCATATTATCATATTAGTTAATTATCTTACAATATAGCTTTCCATAATCATAGAAATGCCTGAACAGAAATTGTTAAGCAATAAATCTACTCACAGATAATTCTTAAGTAATATATCGACTCACAGATGCAGACCTTGGGTCACAGAGTAGTAATTGGGAATGGCATGAAATTGAGAGGTTTGGTTGAGTGGAAGTAATGAACATGCACCAAGTAATTATATTTACAATGCCTGCTATTTTGTTTCTACATCTTGAGAATACTAAGGAACATTTTAATTGGGTCTCTTTTTTCTGAACACATAATACAGTACAGTATATATATTATTTTTTATGTTGCAAAGTTTTTAACCAGAAGATGGTGGGCTTACGCTGCATGAACATAGAACTTCCACTAGTTATACCTCATTTTTTACTCAACAATTACATATGGTTTTGGAACAAAAGCTATTCATACCGCTGCTCCCTGGTTGCAAAACTGGAATAATTTCAGATGGAAAACAGGCAGATATGACAATTCAGGCAGACAAAATGACTTTGGACATTCTATTATTATTATAATAGCAGTGGTATTTACATATTTTAAGTTGCTGAATAAGCCGCATTTTTATACTGAAGAGAACATGTAAAAATGTGTTTAAAAATTTAAAAAATACACACTTTCTTGTCAACTGGTGAGGTTAGCAAAAAAGATAGTTGCTACTTCCACCATGTGGTTGCAAAGAAATACAGTATTTCACTATTTTAGTGCTTTATGAAATTGTGCATTGATAATTAAATTATGTTTAATGTTTAATGCCGTGCAATTATTTTTCACTACAACATTTTCATTTAGCTACTGTAGGTAAATTGCTTCAGTTTCAGTTGGCTATGGGCAATAAAATATGTATGGTAACTAGTGATGTACCGAGTACCCGGCACATTTTCAACTAGCCAGACATTTCCCGGACCTGGCAACTGAGAAGTGGGCCTGGCACCGGGTAATGTCTGAAGAGCGGAAAATAATCACATCACTTACCTGTGGCAGCATCAGAAGTGTCTTCAGCCGGCGTGGGAGCTGCAGGAATCCATTACACAGCACAGCAGCAGGTAAGCAGTGTGAGCCGGGGAACCATGTGACCGGACCAGGAGTGTTCCTATTGAACAGCTGTCTGTCCAATAGGAACACTCCTGCTCCTGCTCCGGTCACATGGTTCCCCGGCTCACTCTGCTTACGTGCTGCTGTACTGTGTAATGGATTCCTGCAGCTCCCACGCCAGCTGAAGACACTTCTGATGCTGCCACCGCCACAGGACCTCTGCTGCTCTTCATAGATGTCGCTGTGGTCTTCCTCCACCCTGCAGGTAAGTGCCAACCGGGTAACCGGGTAGAACTATTGATTTTGGCCGGGTACCCGTTACCCGTTTTTTTTTTATAAAACATTACCTGGTACAACACTAATTGTAACTTAAACGAGTTTCAAATGCACTGTATTTGGTCTAGCAATAAAATATCACATAGCAATACTAAGATGCAGTGAGACATAAATTAGGATGGTGAAAAGGGAGGGAGGTACTGTAAAGAGTGTGGAAGAAACAGAGGTGCAAAAAAGGACTAAAGGTTACTTCCTAATGTTAATTGTCACCATGTACAGCCTGCACCAAAGCAGGGTATCCGCAAGTTCAGTCCAAAACATAGCAAGCAACAGGGGGGGGATATTTTTAAGGGCAGCACATATCTAAGCAAATTGTCTTAGTCATAATTAGGGCTCGTCTAATTGATTGAGTGTTAACTAGTGAAGTCTTAAAGAACTTGCTTGGTGGTTGTTCATCAGGACTGGAGCCTGGAATCCCTGCAACGGTATAAATGGTCACAGACATGTTGGATTTTGAAAATGTTCTTTCTGTACATTGTAAATATAAAAAGGTCTATGGAAATTTAAAACATAGAAGCATTAAAGATACTGTATAATGAGATTAAATCCTTTTGGAATACAGTTCATCAAGCCTCTTAAGAGGTTAATGGTGGCGTTGTGTAACTGTCAAATGTTCCTGTCAAGGGTCTGGAAGTAACATAGATGTATTAAGTTTGTGTGGGTCATAATTGGACATTAGGTGATGATGCCAATGTTGGAAACGGATTACTGTTTAGTCAAATGTGTCAAAGTGTTTTCTTGTGGAAAAAGTTACAATTTAAAGCTCTACCTAACTAGAAAATTAAAACAATAATAAGGAAACCCCTGAGAAATATAATAAAGGGGGTACATTTTAGTAAGGTGGCCTACTATATGGCGGGTTGGGGAGGCGCTCCGGACATTTTACACATGTCGAAAGTTTCATTGTATTTGGAATGTGGTGAGCGGTGAATGGTGATCAAATCACAAATATCATTTGATAGCCGAACACATTTCTATCAATTTAACTCTATTCCAGGAGGGGTGTTGGGGGGTGACTTGAGGCCCAATAGCCCTTAAAGGGTTACATTTAGCCTGAGCTGGGGAGAAGCTGGTGGGTTAAATATTTTGTTGTGTATGGGGTGTCATTGAGTTTCCCCATAGTTATGCATTTCCCATTCCTTTTTAAATTTCAAGACGCACTGCATTCAATTTATTGGGCTGCTAAGGTTTGATTTAATTGAAATAATTTTCATGAAGATTGTTTAATCCACTGGAGATTTTTTGCAAATGTATAATGGAACTAGGGTCCAGAACTATTAAAATGCTTTTTTTAGTGAGATGATAGAATATGCATGCTCTCAGCAGAAGGTGTGTAGTGAACAATAGCAATTCAGTTCAAGAATGGAATAAGCTCAATGGAATCTACAACATCTATTATACCAGCGGTGCGCAAACTGGGGGTCGCGCCCCCCTGGGGGGGCACAAGATTGTTTAGGGGGGGCGCAGGAAGAAGCGGCGATATTGCCAGTAGCAGAGGAAAAAAAGCCGTCTGCAGCTGCAATTTTTCTTTTGGCCATTAGGTGGCGCTGTGCTCCGCTGTGCTACAGTACACAGCAGCATTTCCTTGCTTAGTGTATCAGCGTGTGTGACATGGGGAGAAGGGGTGAGTGAGACTGGCACATGGGGGGTGAGTGAGACTGGCACATGGGGGGTGAGTGAGACTGGCACATGGGGGGTGAGTGAGACTGGCACATGGGGGGGAGTGAGACTGGGACATGGGGGGGAGTGAGACTGGGACATGGGGGGGTGGGAGAGTGAGACTGGGACATGGGGGAGTGAGTGTGAGACTGGCATGGGGAGGGTGTGAGTGGCATGAGGGGGGTGAGAGTGTGAGATGGGAAGGAGGGTGAGAGTGAGTGTGACATGGGGAGGTGGGGTGAAAGAGCTACATGGGGATGGGGATGAGAGAGACACTGGCAGGAGGGAGAGAGACACACAATGGCTGGAGGGAGAGTGAGAAATACAGGGAGTTGGAGAGATTGGAAGAGGAGTGTGAGACTGGAAGAGGGGAGAGAGTGAGAGACAATGGGTGGAGGGAGAAAGAGACACACTGGCTGGAGGGAAAGAGAGTTGGGGGGATGGAGGGGGAGACACTGAGGGGAGGAATAGAAAGGGACTGGAGGGGGAGTGAGAAATACAGGGAGAGGGAGAGACTGGAAGAGGGGAGAGAGGTCCTGAGAGGTTCTAATGTGGCGGGAAGAGAGAGATTAATAATACAGCAGAAATGGGAACGCTATTAGACAAATATTATAATATTTATTTTTAAGTTATGTAGTTTCAGCTATAAATACTTTTTTTGTAGACGCGTGGCGGGGGCGTTACAAAGCTGGTTCGCCCTCAATGGCTGAACCAGCTCACATGCACTGACGTCATGTGATTTTGATTACATAAGGCAGGGGGGGCCCGAGAAATTTTATGGATTAAAAGGGGGGCTCGGCATAAAAAGTTTGCTCACCCCTGTATTATACAAAAGGAGTAACATACTGTGTGAGATGAATCATTTCTGGCTTAATGATATTAACATAAAATTATTATGTTTTTATTGCTTAGTGGTCAAAAACTGTGCAGTGCTGAAAGGAGTAGTACAGATAAAACAGTCTTTATTGTTCCCTCTGGTGCATTATGGCAGTATACAGTATGTTGTGATATTCTACACTATGGCTGCGTTGTAATGGGATACATTGTGTTATCAGTAGGAGCAATAACTCTTGCTTGCTATTTTTGTTGTTGTTGTTATTATTATTATTGTAAAGTGACAACATATTCTGCAGCGCGGTACAATGGGGGTACAGAGATTGGATAATGACATAAACAGAGTTGCATACAAATAAGGAGAAACAGATATAAAGAAGAAGGCCCTGCTCATGAGAGCTTGCAATCTAAAGGGTGGACATGATTACATTTTATCAGAGTTGTGAATCCTAACTATTTAATTAAAAATGTACAGTTTGTATTACTGTTCTTATTTCGTTGTTGTTGATAATGGTGTCATTATTTTTAAAAGAATAAATGGTAAGGCCAAAAAATGTTGCACTTCAGATGAAGGATGGGTTAGCAACTATGCTATAATATAATAATATAACAGGCAACACACAATAGGTAAGCAGGTTCCTGCTTTTTTTATATTGATTTCTGTCATGACTCCTTTTCTCTTTGTGCAATTCTTTTAATTGTTCGTTCATTATTCATTTATTTACAAAGTGATCATTGAAATGCATTATACATCCAGGATATATTGCCTGTGTAAAAGCAGAGATATCCACAAACACCATTTTATTGATGAAATAATGGAAATAGAGGGTATTCAATGACAACATGTTACAGAAAAGCTGAATACTGTTTTTAGATTTGAGTGCGACAGTAACTTATTATTTTGTTTGTAAAATGTATCCCATTGTCTTGTCTCCATTACTGTGCCCAATTGCAGAATATTTCAGCAAAACCAAATGTTGATTAGAATGTTAGTATATAGCATGTTCTGGCTGTAGCTGCATATGGAGTTAATATTCCAAACTGGTATTTAGTCATCCTGCTCTATTTTAAAATGTAAGGTAGATAGGCAACCTATTGGCCATCAAAATTATCTTTAATTGTAGTTTGTCCTTAAAAACTTACAGTAATTTCCCAGAACAAAACAATGTTCAATCTGTGATTTATAATTTTAGTACTGACTACGTGTAGTTACTTTGTCATCATAGTTTTACATTTTGAAATGCCTTCGTTTATTTTGTTATATTTTCATCGCCGCCAGGGGCAAGTTATATTGTTTATAGCGGTAGGGTCCCTCAACCCCCCCCCCCTCCAAATAACATAGAGAGGGACACATCTGCTCAAAAAGGAACACACCTTAGAGATACAGTATGCTAATGAGTTATGCAAAGTATATTTAAATGACTCCGATCCGACACTTCCTAAAAGGATTTCCATAAGAACTATATTGAGTGGACAAGTCTGAGGCACTGGTGTCAGGCCCAACAGGATTAGAACCCACAAACTTTGCTATTCTGTTCAGCAGCTCTAGCAGTGTGTTCTAAACCAGCTAATTGGTAGCAGTACTGTCACAGAAAACTTTTGAGCTGCTCACTGCTGTTCACACCTTTTAACCCCCTCCCCTAGGCTAACTTTAAAAGCAGACCACTTCCACTTCCTGGTTACCATTGTCAGTTCAATGTTCCTTCTGCACAAATAGGAGCACACCTGAGATACCTGTGAGATATGCTAATAGCTGTATTAGATACATATGTTAGCAGAAGAGCTGAGCTGACTGACAGAGCTGGCACCAGTGCATCTCACCTAAGGCATATTACCACCACCCACTAGTGTCCACCCCAGACCACCAACATCATCATCACCAGTAACATAGTAGATGAGGTTAAAAAAAGACATATGTTCATATGTTTAGCGGATATTCACAAAGCTTATGATAAATCCTATAAAACACTTCCCAAAATCTGGGCAATACAGATCTGATGGAGGATTACAATGTATTGTGGTGGATTTTTTTAGAGGCCAATCCACTTTAGGATTTTGGTGTGCAGCTCGGATTTCGTAAATAAAAAAAACATGCTGAAAATCCACTGTATCGCCAATCTCTAATTATAGTCAAATGTTACATGCAGATGGGTGTTTGGCAATTTTTTATTTAACTTCACGGTCAATGGCTTTGTGTTACGATATGACATGTTATTAATTTATAAAAATTGTAAAATGTGTAAAAAGATAACACTGAATTACATAAGCTTTCATTGTCTTACTGGAAAGCCTGCAAGTCATTTTAGCTTTCATAGATCCAGTCAGCAAAATAAGACATATTCCAGTTTGCTCAGATGGTAAATGTCACATTGCTCATCCCAAGGGCATAAACAGCATATGTATGAAGATTCTAGGAGATTTCTGCTAAAGCAATGCAAGTGACAGCTGAAAAATATGGACTCTATATTTTTCATTGTGATTGAAAGATTACTTTTTCTCTTCAGCATTTCCAAGCTATAGGGGGATATGTATGTTTATGACAAGAGTTTCTTACACATCAGTGAAAGTTTAATGCCACCTTAAACGTGGCTTATTTAATTGCCCCAACCTTGCCCCACTATAGGTATATTGATACAAACTTTGATGCATTTCAATACATAATTGCTCCCAACAACTACTGGTCCTAAAGCATTTCCTAAATTGTTACAGCAACTAAAGCAGAGCACCTTGATACACTCACCGGTTACTCTACCCTATTGATGTAAGGAAGATGCAGAGTCAAAATGGTGCAATTTGCATCCTTTGCTTCATATTCCTCAAAACACTTTAACATTTATCAGCATATCAAACCTTATTTTATCTTCAGTTTAACACCGTATTTACTGTAATTTGAGATTGCATTGTGCACGACCTAATTTTGTGTTTTTATTTGCATTGTGTGTAAGGAAAGTGCAGTCTGTCTACACCACACTTAGAAATTCCCTTAGGCATCTTCTTGGGCTACTTAATAAAATTAAATTTCATCCTTGGCTTATCTTCTTAAGCCTTCGGCTTTATTGATACTTACGTTGATGGTTTTGTTTAAACAGCACTTAATTGAGGTCTACAAGTAGTCATTGCATATTGTGCTTCAAAATAACAATTACACTGATCGGGAATAAGATGCTGGATGTTGTTTGACAGACTCAATTATACTGTTCCTGTGCCATACTCTACCTACTTAAAGTATTTTAATTGCAACTGGTTGATATGGACTGTATCTTAGTATTAGAAATGTACACATTGTTAGCTCCAGTCGTGTTTTTTCTCAAGTTCCTCCAACCAGACAAAGGATATTATTAATTAAAGTTTCCAAATACATATTGGGACAATATTAAAAATCAATTAGAGTTTCAGTGTAAGAGTGCCCCATCGGCACTATTGCAGTCTATTGAATAACGCCCCGCGTTTTTAAGATAACCAATGTATTCACAAACATGCCAGTACAGCATGATGCCATTATCCCCAAAACAAGATCTGGTTAAGAGTTCCTAGGATATGTTTTGGGACCCCTATAGAAGAAAAAGGAAACTCCTTCACAATCATTGGAATACTGTACATATTGTTTCTTGTAGTCCGTATCTAGTAGGTTTTTTTTTTTTAAATCTCATATTGCACATGTAGTCTCATATTATATAAAGCCGTGCTTGGCAAATCCACCCTTGTGGCAGTATTTCAATAGGAAGTCTTATTGCCATTTCAAATGCAATAAAATACAGTAGATATATTTAAGAAAATGAAAACCACTCTGCCTTGTAAAAATAGAATGGGATGGTGGAATTATAATACCAAAGACCACATCATATGAGTGATGATTTTTATTAATAAGAAACACATTATTCTTCATTAAAAAAAAGTCAGCCTACACTCATTTTATCTAATTGAAAGTCCTGTTTTCCAGGTATTAACATTTTAGCTTGTTAGAAGATGATCCTTGTCAGTTTCCACATAGTTATACTATAGAAAAATGTAATGTCTTGTATTTCATTAAAAACATTACAGAAAATATATTTTGTTTAAATTCCTCTGGCTACTTCTACATTTAGTTCACTTATTTTTTTTTTCAAGTTTAACTTATTTAACACAGCAATTTGAGCTGTTTTACATTTTGGTAACTTTTATTCATTTTTGTATAACAAAGATGAATTACAAATTACATATTGAACTCAGGACACATGAACTACAGAGAAGCTATGCCATTATTATTAAATATGGAATTATATTTCTAGGCTAACGGTCTTCCAATGCATCCAATTCTAATCATAATCATAACTTGTAGATGCATTATAGAGTTAATAGTAATAGTGAGGTGGACTCTTATCTTTTCTTGCATATGTATTTGGCTTTCTGTGATTGGATCGTTGCTTCTTTTTGCCTTTCACACTCCTCTGTTTTTTTTGTGCAGCAGTCTTAAAGGGTTTTCAGATTATCATCTTTATTTAAAACTTCTAATGCCACACAGTATATTTTCAACTTTCAGTCTCACACAATCAGTGGAAAGAAAAATATGTTTTTGGACATTTGGCTTAATTTTTGCTATTAGTTGTGTTTCTTGTTTCTTGCACTGCAGATGTTTAGGGAACCAGAGAGTTTTACACCACCACATGCTTTGCAGGTTTATGGCGCAAATTTAAGTGAAACAATGGAGCAGAAGGTGATGCTTCTCATTACAATATTTGTGCTGGGTAACTTATCCTATTGTACAGTATGTTTGTATATCTTTATTTATGTAGCTCCCACAGTGTACACAGTGCTTTACAAAAGAGACAATACAATATAGGGAATTTTAATACACCAAGTGCAACAAACAAAATCAGACAATAAAATAGGAAATCCCCACCCAGGCCGTGATTATAGTTACCATGATGGAGTACTATGCAGAGCAACCGCGCGGCAGATTTTTAAAAATACCATTGATTTAGTTTTTTTCACGCGGTGGCCGCCGCATCACATGAGTGGTTCAGCCAATGAGGGCCAACCAGCCTGGTAATGCATCCGCCACGCCTCTACCATGACTCCCCATCACCTCCCCATCACCTCCAGCCTTAGTGCACCCATCACAGGCAAGCGGGACGTCATGCGCTCCTTCGCGCGCGCCCCCACTATAATCTCCACCTATGGGGAATGTTGGGAGACTTACAGAGACAGGAGGTGAGGGAGTAAGTGCAGTAGATGGTAGTGTTTGGCGATAATGGTTGAAGGGAGCGACTGTGAGTGTGGAACAGTAGCTATGAGTCTAGCCCAGTGTTTTTCAGCAGGGTTCCTAGTAATCCTTGGGTTCCCCTGGCATCCATAAAGGGTTCCCTGCAATTTTCTGGTCATTTGAAACTTGTATCAAATACAGAAGAATGTACAATGCATCTGATCACAGAGTTGCTATTAGAGAGGGTTGGGGTTCCTTAGAATTTCACTTAGGGTTCCTTAACCAAAAAAGTTTGGAAACCGCTGGTCTAGCCTATTGAAATGCTACTTTTAAGATTTGTTTTAAGGGTTGACTTAAAGGTGGGGAGAGAAGGTGCTTTGCATATACTGAGTGTGAGGGAGTTCCTCAGGTTAGGGGCAGTGAGGGAGAAAGTTTAAGGTGAGAGAGAGAGCAGTAGAGGTGAAATGGGTGGAGAGGCGATGGTTATGGGAAGAGCACAGGAGACGAGCAGGGGCTTAGCGAGAGATCCGAGGGATATGTAGGGAAGAGCAGATGAGTGGTGAGCCTTGAAGGTAAGGAGTAGGTAATTGAAAATTTGAAGCCAGGAGAGGGTTTTGTGGGCTATTTTGGGAGAAACTGAAAATATTCTACAAGCAGAATTTGGGATAGATTGCAAATGAGAAAGTTGTGAGGCAGGGAGTCCTGTTAGAAGTTTCTTACAATAATCCAGACAGGAGTGGATAAAGGCATGCATTAGAGCTTTAGCAGTAATTTGATAGAGGAAAAGGTAGATATTGGCAATATTACAGAGAAAGAATTGACACATTTTAGCCATGTCGTGAATTGGAATGGAGAAGAAAAGGGAGGAATACAATGTCATGTGCTTTGGCGACTGGATAGATGGTAGTACCATTTACTATTATCTATTATCGAAAATGGGATATTTGGCAAAGTTTAGGGGGAAATATAAGGAGCTCAGTTTTAGATTATATTAAGTTTAAGGTGGCAGAGCACCATCCACGAGTATATAGCCAGTGGCAATCAGACTTGGGACTGAATTGCAGGTGTGAAGTTAGCAATGGATAGATATATGGATAGATATACCGTATCTGCGTATCATCTGCATAGAGATGGAGAGTGTAGAGAAAGAAAAGGAGAGGTCCTAGAACAGAGCCGTGAGGGACACTAACAGACAGATCAACAGGAGACAATGACATGTTAACAACATAGAAGGGAAATGGGAGATGGGAGAGGTATGATGAGAACCAGGATAGAACTTTTTTTTGCAGATACCAAGAGAGTTTAGAAGCCCTACTGACCTTGTCAATTTGCAAACTATTGTACATGTGGCAGAAATGGAGCAGTATACGTTAACATAAATAAGTGCAGCATTAAAATGCTTTATGTTTGCTTCAAAATTGCCTTGACAAATAATCACTCATGTCTTTGCACGGGATGAAACTTGTTCACTTGCAATATTGACTAATACATTAAGCATTTCAAATCTTCAAAACAATATGGATTTAAATTAAGCTTTCTGTTTTATAATAATTCATTACTGCTTCCACACCCAAAGTCTTAGGAAGTGTAGACCTAGATTATACTTTTTCTACTTAATAATGAAACAGTACTGTTTATCAATTTAATCTAACCTTAACTAAAACTGTATTTGGTATGTGCTTTTGTTATTAATAAACCAACTCTTCATCAGTATTCACGGAGACACAATGGGTTCATTATCCATGTTTTGTTTCAATGAGCTGAGTTGAATTACAGATTCAAAATTCTTCCTTTATATTTTTGACATAATGTCCTTGTGGGGAGAAGTTAAATTAAACCGGAAGTACTCTGGTTTGCCATGTTTCCTTGGACAATCTTTGTAATGTTTATCTTCTTAGTAATTATATTATGCAGCCTCTTTTAATCCTAACTTCCACTGTATTATTAATATAAATGGAGTTCTTCAAGAAAGAGCAAAAAGATTTTAAAAAATGTATATTTTGTCGGGATGTGTACCAGATTTATAATATAAAAACATGCACAGTTTGAGATTTACTAATTTGTTTGTTTGCATTTGTGCTAAATGTATTGGGATTTTTTATCTAGTTTTATATATTCCATCCAAGTTTTCTACATAAAAACTTGAAATAGCCATTATTGCTCCCGTTGGCGCGTTGCACATGAGGCGCCGGCGGGAGCAACCGCCATTGAACATGCAATAGCCATGTGTGGAAAAGGGGCAGGGCTAACACGGCAATGGTGCAATAATGTCAACAACATCTGTAAACCAAAATCTGTTTGTTCAACAGAAAAAATCTCCCAGTACCCATATGAAAGGTGTTCATCTGAAACCTGTCATTATATCATGTTACAGTAGGTCTCTGCAGAAGTCTAACATAGCATTGAATCACGTTCTGTACCGTTCTTTATGTGGAAGTAAGATAATAATGTAACATTTACGCTTATACCTGACAATAGATGCAAATATTCATACAACCCACAATCAGCACCACATTCATCAAAGAAAAGGAACCTCATTTAAAATTGTGGTGTTTGTTCCTTTGATAAAGTTCACACAATTTTTGTGCCAGTTTTGCATTTGGAAAACTTTAGAGGTTCGTGTTCAAAATGACAAAAGAAAATGCCATTTGTGTTCTTCAAATGGGATAAAATATAGACCCAAATTAAAATTAAACTTTTATCAGTAGAACAATGCTTTTGCTACCACTGTGATTAATGATTACTACTGGATCGAAAACTGTTTCATAATTTTAGGGGGCATTTCTTGTTTGGAACAATATATTTTTATAGTTTTTCATAACCTCAAGTCAGTTAGTCACCAAAGTTGTTTATTTATAGTCAGTTTAACACCAATAAATAGAAGTGTTGATGGTTGATATGTAGGGTTGTATGACTTTAAAAATGTAACAACATCTCTGATTGTCCTGGTTCTTGTAATGGGCAAACTTATCAAAATTCTGCGTTTGTGTGTTTTATTTAATTTTTTTACTTTAGAATTAATTCGATAAAGTTTTGATCAAACTTTTAAACATAACATTTCTAGCAAAATTGTTCAATTTCACTATAGAAGCAACTTTAAAAAATGAATAGGCCTTTTTAAGAGGTGTAATCTCTAAAAGAATTATCCCTATATATAGTTTTCATTAGCAAATAATTTTTCAAAGTTTTTTAGAATACCTTTTTCAATTTCACAATGTTTTTAAACGCTTTATTTTTAATACATTTGAAAAAAAAAATATTTGTAATTTAATGAACGAACAGCAATTTCGAATTTTGGCAAAATAATTTCCCCATCTCTACTGGTTATCAGTGTCTTTCTACACTTCGTTAAAGAAACTCACAAAAAATTAAACCTACCCACTGTGTAAACATGCTCCTTTGGGAAGTTTAAGAGGAGTTCAGCGTTAAAAAATATTTTAGTTAGTATTACAAATAAAAGGTAAATAAGGTAGTATTCTAGAGAACAGACACATACTAAATCATGTAAGAAATACAGCTTATAGGATGCAAATTATATAAATGGCAACTCAAAACAATATTCTATTCAGTATTCTTTTACAGGTGAGATCAAGTTCATACTCCTGTGTAATTTTTGGGTGTGCGCCATAACAATATACCGCATGGACCTATTATGTGTAGTGGTCCTCATATGGCCTGTGATCTTCAGTATTACTGTAGATGTGTAATCCACAGTATTTGGTGTAATATGTTTATATTTACAATTGTGAATCTTCATACTGCGTGAACTAGAAATCCAATCCAGTAGGAAGTTTAACCTGTGTATCTCATAAGTATTTTTAAACCAGTTTCTTATCTCTCCAACGCTAAGGGATTACTAGGGGATCTTTGGTAGAGGGTTCTACAGTATGTGTCTACCACTGTGTAATATGGATAGAAAACAGGTATGAAATTATACAATACATACTGTAGACTCTGCCATGCGCATCTTGTATTAATCAGTTAATGAAATAACTAAATGTTTTAATTTACCTTTGTTTCACTTAACTCATTTTAATGTATTAGTCCTGTAATGTTATCTTGTATTTTTCTTATTTTCATGTCTTGTTGAAAATACAGTAGATGTTTATAAATCGTTTAAATTTCAGTTATTTATTCTTAGCAGATACATTTCCCACTGTTTGAATAATTCCATATTTTCTGCAATTAGTGCTTTTAGTTTTGCTTTCTTGTTGAAATAATAATAATATAACATTAGAAATAAGCAATATACCATATTTTAACAGTGTAATAACATGCTACCAGTCATATAAATGTTATTAGAAGCAAACCTAAACTTTCTCTGACTGGCCAAGTAGAGATATATCCACTAATAATAATAAAATCTGTATTTTTTTTCCCAATGTATTTCTTTATCAAATATGTTATACCACATTTTGAAAAAGTTTTCCAATAAAATATACATTACTTGTATATGTTCTGTATTTTCTCATTTGCCTTGTGAATTAACTAACACAGAATCATAACAAGATTTTCAAGATGCTTTTCTAGTTGTACAATATATGTACTGTACATTTATTTTATTGTGCTTTTTTTGTTCGCTTGTTTTTTTTCTGTTATATTTTGTGGTAAAAATGTACGTATTTTGATTTGTTTCTGAAATAAAGTTTCAATTAATATCTTCATTACTACTTGGTCCTGTAGCAAATGAGTTGGTATAATCATTCAGAAGAGCCCTGATTCTCTGTAAAACTGCTTTATTCTCAAAATTCAGTACTTCATTTATACTAAAATCAGATATTACATATACAGTAGTACATACTGTATGTATAAAAATACTCATACGTTTCTCACATACAGTAGGTCTTGCCAGACTTTTCCAATCTCTCAAACATTATACTGTACACCAGGCCTGCACAACATATGGCCCGCGGGCCCTGCGATGACTCCGGTGCCAGTCGGGCACCAGTTAATTAATTAAATAAATAAAAAAGTTTAAAAAATGGCGGCGATTCCCCTCCCGGCACGCATGCGCGGGACGGTGGGGGAAGTAAAACAGCCAGCTCCTCTGCGGCAGAGGATTGGATGACTGTGGTGGAGCGTGTTCTGCGCGTGCACGAGCGCTCTCAAGTGCCCCCAACTCGCAAGTCAAGTCACTACTGCAGCCAGGTACATGTCACTGCCTCACCTGGTGCTGTCCTGTCCTCCATTGCGGTGCCACGGAGCTCAGTGTTTGTGTGTGTGTGTGTCCTAGGAATTATACATTCTTTTGAGGTGCAAGGGGGGGGGGGTCATTGGAGGTGCAGGGGAGGGTGATTGGAGAGTGATTGGAGGTGCAGGGGGGGGTCATTGGAGGTGCATGGGAGGGTCATTGGTGGTGCAGGGGAGGGTGATTGGAGGTGCAGGGGAGGGTGATTGGAGGTGCAGGGGAGGGTGATTGAAGGTGCAGGGGAGGGTGATTGGAGGTGCAGGGGAGGGTGATTGGAGGTGCAGGGGAGGGTGATTGGAGGTGCAGGGGAGGGTGAGTGATGTGAGGTGCAGGGGGAGAGAGTAATGTGAGATGCAGGGGGAGAGAGTAATGTGAGGTGCAGGGGGGGAGAGTGATGTGAGGTGCAGTGGGGAGAGTGATGTCAGGTGCAGTGGGGAGAGTGATGTGAGGTGCATAGGGGAGAGTGATGTGAGGTGCAGGGGGGGAGAGTGATGTGAGGTGCAGGGGGGGAGAGTGATGTGAGGTGCAGGGGGGGAGAGTGATGTGAGGTGCAGGGGGGGAGACTGATGTGACGTGCAGGGGGGGAGAATGATTTGACGTGCAGGGGGGGAGAATGATGTGAGGTGCAGGGTGGGAGAGTAATGTGAGGTGCAGGGGGGAGAGTGATGTGAGGTGCAGGGGGGAGAGTGATGTGAGGTGCAGGGGGGGAGCGTGATGTGAGGTGCAGGGGGGGAGAAGGATGTGAGGTGCAGGGGGGGGGGGATGTGTGCGGTGTGCAGGGTGGTATTATGTGCTTGATGTGGAGGGGGAGTATTATGTGTGTGGGTGAGGGGGGAGATGGGGGTATGAGAGATAGATGGGGAGTATCACAAAGGTTGATAGTGAGGGGTTCTGGGGGAGATATATGATGATGGTGAGAGGTGCTGGAGGAGTGATGATGATGATGATGATGATGATGATGATGATGATGATGATGATGATGATGATGATGATGATTTTATCATTTTTTTTGCATTGGAGCATTTCGGCCCTTCTCGCTTTACGAGTTGTGCAGGCCTGCTGTACACAGTATTTAAAATTCAGGTCTTAATAGTTTGGGTGTGACATGAATATGAGAACACAAACCTTAATCCTACTGCTTGTATTAGGATTCCTTGGTTTAAGTAAGAACGGAAGAAGCAACCTGTACCTGCCTAAATGTGATTGATGTATAATAAAAATGTGTATATATATGGCAGAGACAGCAGCGCACAAATCAATGATAAAAAGAGAGAGAGCACAAATGAAAAAAACGCCTGCAACAGACCTAACGATACATATGTACTTAAGCCAGAAATCATGTAAAAGCTTCTGACGGTGCTGGGGATAATATCATAATGTGAAACAACAGAGAAGGAAAGTATCCCACAAAAAGCACTCAAGTATACAAAAAATATATATACATTTATTAATGAACACGTCACATAAAACATTATTAAAACAATCTCTAGTACCTCCTAGGTAAATATATAATGAGGTAATACCCTAATAGTAGTCAAGCCACTGGGAAGTGATTGAGAGCCACAAGCATATCATGGTGATGAGGCATGTACTGTAATCAGCCTCACATCATTGCGACCAGCCGGTCTAGTATAAACGCTATAGAGCAACACAGCTCACAATCACAAGTCCTGCTGAAACATGAATGTACTGTATACCAAGGGTAATCAGAAACCGCGTGCTAATACCACAAATGAATGAGCAGACAAAGGAGCCCAAAACTGACAAGTCCTAGATGATGTAATACACCAGTCTGGTAACTCACAGATATACTCTAACACAGTCCTGCAAAGCGAGTCCATATAAACGGCCGTGTTGGTGAGCATAAGTATAGTTCCTAATAGCACACAAGCAAGCTGCTCCGTAAGTAAGCATACGTCGTTCCTAATAGCTCACAAACAAATATATGTGCACAAGTGAGACTAAATCGATACTTGGCCACAGATGACTGGAGAAATGCTAAAGTACACGGAGAAAGACACTTGGGAGCCAAGGACACCGGTAACCACTTGATTTTTTGGAGATGCCAGGAAACTGCACAGCAGCTAGTGGTAAATGCAGGCAGGTATTTAGAGAGTACAGACAAAGGAGAAAAGCCCCAACATACATTTCGCCATTGCTTTGTCCAGGGCCTTAATGTGGGTACGTTTTTGATATTTGGCTCTTTGTGGGTGTTTAGGCCTTGTGGGCAGGGGGGGTTGGGGTAGTGGGTGGACTTAACCCCTTCATTACCTTAGTGATTAATACCCTAAGCGGTTAACTCCTCCCACTACTCACCCGATAGGCCTAAACACATCCTGGTAAAACATTTTATAAATGTCTGGGGGTCCCGTGTCGTCCCCACAGGTGTCTGGGGGCCCTCGGGTGTTCCCTTGGGGGTTTGAGGGCCCTCGGGTGGTTCCCATGGGTGTCTGGGGGTGTCTGGGAGGCACTCGGGTGGTCCCTGTGGGTCCCCTGGTTCTTCCCCACAGGTGTCCCCCGTGGGTCCTTGGGTGGACCCAGTGAGCGTCTGGGGGTCCTCGGTTGGTCCCCATGGGACCCCGCAGGCCTGAGTTACCAATCCTGTATTTAAAAAAAATAAAACGGCCTACATTTCAATAAATACACACCACCACCACCACCAAAATACATACATTACAGTAATGGGCAAAATAACTATTATCCAGATATGGATAATAGATTATTTGCCCATTATTAATCACAGCATTAGGCAGCATAAATAAAGTAAATAAAACAGTTCTACTTACCCCTGGCAATGTGAAAGGCATCCTCGTCTGCTTACTGCAGGTCCATGTTCTCCATTGCCAGAAAAATACATAGCAGAATACAATCGAATGGCCCCTAACCCGGTTAAAAACCACTATCGTAATTAAGGGGTTAACCCACCCTGCCCCGCTACCCACCCTGGAGGCCTAACCTCCCACTCCTGATCCACTATACCCACACTGTACCCATTGATTGTTATAGTAGTACATCATACCCATATAATAATATAGGCATGATAAGTCACTATAGCACTCAGTGGGCACCTAAACAAAATACATTAATGCACAAAAGACACAATAATAAAACATTCCAAAACAACTAAACTCCCCAATTCAATCAATTAAAACACTAGCCAACAAATGCAATTAATACAAGCACTAACCAACACAACAAGGAATTAATTCAATCATTAACCAACAAATAATTAATTAATAAAACAACAAACGAACAGAGAAAAATAAAATCAATTAAAAATGGAGAGGGGCGTGTAGGCATATGTGTGCTACTAATGAAGTTTAGGAAGGTGTTAGTTTGTTTTATTAGATAATATGATAACACCTAGAGCTTGTAATCTTACTAGATGATAAAGATTTGAGTGAAGTACTCAATGCAGAACCAGACATGGTCAGCAGACGTTCAAGAAACTTAAAGCTCAGTATTTTAAGTTCTATATAGCTTCAGTATATTATATCCTCTATCAAATAGTGGCAGGATATTTAGTAGCTAGACCCTAATCTGTCTACTATAACTCCAATAGGTATTTTCTGTGCTCATTACTAGCTCTGGGTGTTATCATATTATCTAATAAAACAAACTAACACCATCATAAGCTTCATTAGTAGCACACATACGCCTACACGCCGCTCTCCATTTTGAATTGATTTTATTTTTTCTTCTGTTGGTCATTGATTCTCCCAAGAATACATATTTTAAATTATACCAATAAAGTTAATTTTATACACTTAAGGGTGTTCTCTAGTGCCGCACAGGGGGATTCTTTCTTTCTTAGTAAATACATAACATTTTGTTCCATACGAGCACCACTCCACTTTTGTTTGTGATTCCACTTATCATTTATTATTTGCCCTCTGGTATGTTGAGCAGGGTGACGCCACACCATAAAAAGCGTAACTTTATTCTTCTCAACTGCCCTTGAAACAGAATCAACTTCATACCTGACCCTGATTCTTCACTTGATTATTTTGAAAGAAAGTTCATAAAACTCCGTGATACCCATGCTCCACTATGCAGAATAAGAATACGGAGAACACAGCTTCCGTGGATTACTACCAACCTTTACGGTTTTAGGGATGCCTTGGGGAAAATATTGTATACAAAGTAACTGGCACTACCAAATACCTTAATTACAGATTTCTGTGGAATATATGCACAAGTCAAACAAGACTAGCAAAAGCCAAATATTAGTCAGACAATCTTTATCAAAATACTTAAAATCTAGCAAACTTCTGGAATGTCATCATCGATCTATTTCAGCCTTCTAGCCATCAACCACCATCTAATATAAAAAACGTTGATACTACCCTGACAAATCACATTGACTTTGCAAACACATTAAATGAATACTTTGTGTGGTGTGCTACTTCATTGCTATCAAGGCATAAATCAAAATACAAACTAGAAGCTTAATCTGTGAGCTCCTATTTAGCGCCACCCCTTTCTGACAGTGCTCACATATTTCAATTACTCCCAGTATCAGAAGAGGAGATTACACAGGCAGTCCTAACATTAAAACTAAACAGCCAATGTGGGCCTGACCTAGTACAATTAAAGTTCCAACGACTCCGTGCCCCAGTCATTACCATACCGCTTGCCTCCCTAATCAACTCTATTTTGTCTTCAGGCCATATCCCACAGACCTGGAAAACTGCTACAGTTGTCCCAGTCTTCAAAAGTGGGGACAAAAACATTGTCTCCAACTACAGATTAATCTCTCTTCTCACAATACTATCCAACGTTATGGAAATATTTGATCACCCCAATTAAGCGATTACAAGACAAATTTCCTTTGCCAACTACAATCTGGCTTTCACTCTAACCACTCCATGGTAATTACCGTTTTAACAGTTTACAATGAGATCCAATATGGCATGGAACTTGGGCAAATTACTAGTGCAATATTCCTACATTTTGAAACAGCTTTTTATACTATTGTATCTCTTGTTAAACAAGCTTCAGTGCTCTGGAATAAGGGAACATGCTTTAAACTTGTTTCACTCCTTCCTGCTGGGTAGATGTATCTATCACGAGCTAAACTCTAACCACTTAGATGTCACCTATTGGGTCCCGCAAGGCCCTGTTCTGGGGCCCCTACTCTTTTCAGTCTTCATAAATGATCTAGCTACAGCTTGTAAGGCAGCGTCAATGCACATGTATGGGAATTACATAATCTTATATACACACAGCACTATCCTCTCTGACATGGGACACATACTTCAATCTGATTTTTCAAGACTTGAATACTGGATTTCCCAAAAAGAACTGTTTGTAAATACTGACAAAACTGTAACACTGGTATTTAGGCCTAAGGATACATTTCTAAAGCTACCAATGATAGAGCTACAGATCAGAACCAATTCTAACACCATTCCATCACCAGTCACTACTTTTATATATCTGGGCATATAACTTGACTCCCTTTTAACATTTGGGTTGCATAATGATATTCTAACATCCAAAACCTATGCCAAACTGGGTGGAGTTTATTGGAACAAATCCTCCCTAAGGCTTTGGTCCCACTGTGGCCGGCGGCGCGCGCGGCCACGGACCACCAGCTGCTTGCCTCTGTTCTTAAGGTCGCCGCTGGCTCCGTCCGGCGTGGCTGACTGCGTGCTGTGATGCGTCAGCCAGCCGGAGCTACTGTATAAGGAGCTTGTGATCTCGGCTAGTGCCGCGTCACGTGGCATGCAAAGGAACTAATCACGGATTGGATCCCAGCAGCCAATCCGATTTCCCCCCCCCTGCTCGATCCCTCCCGTTCCATTCACCCTCCTGTTCCAATTTCCCCTCTGATTCCCCCCTGCTCCGATCCCACCCGTTAAATTCACCCCCTGCTCCAATTTCCCCCCTCTGCTCCGATCCCCCTTCCGATTCCCCTCCTGCTCTGATCCCCCTCCGATTCACCACCCCCGTGTGTATTTGTGTGTGTGTGTGTGAGTGCCTGTGTGTGTGTGAGTGCCTGTGAGCCTGTGAGTGTGTGAGGGTGCCTGTGAGTGTGTGAGGGTGCCTGTGTGTGAGGGTGCCTGTGTGTGTGTGTGTGAGGGTGCCTGTGTGTGTGTGTGTGAGGGTGCCTGTGTGTGTGTGAGGGTGCCTGTGTGTGTGTGAGGGTGCCGAGGGGTGGAAGGGGCCGAGGGTGCCATGGGGCTGAGGGGGCCGATGGTGCCATCGGGCTGAAGGGGCCGAGGGTGCCGAGGGGCTGAGGGGCGGCTGCAGTGCTGCGCTGTGGGGCGGTCCCGCCCCCTCACGTCATGGCTGCACACTTCCACCCATTTTGGCCACGCCCCCCCCGCACCGGGAAAAAAATTCACTGCTGACCGCAGATCGCGGTGCAGTGAATTGCATGCGCCACCGGCAAGCAAGGCGGCCGTGCGGGCGCATGCAGCGGGGCCTTAGCCTAAGCCATTGGTCATAAAGTGCTCTCACAGCAGATGCTAAAGCCAATTATAGACTATGGGGACATACCTACAACACCCCAAACTCATCTTAGAAAACTAGACACTCTACAACTCAATATGCAACTTTGTTCCGCAATGTAACTACAATACACGCCACTGAAAAATGCTGAAGAACTACTGTAGATTGGCTATCCCTTGAGTCCAGACACAATGTACATTTTTACCTTCAAATACTTTATGGGCAAGATACCCGACTAGCTGAACAAGCTCCTTATCTCTACTACACCCAGCACTTATCAACCTTAGATCTGACTCCAAAAGACTGTTCACAGTCTCAAAATTCAACAAAGAATCCGGTCGCTCTTCCTCCTGTACTTCATGACTGGAACAACCTACCAGAGTTTCTCAAAGCCGCCACCAGTTCTTTCAAGACTTCAGCTGTCACATTTTAATCTTGTGTGTACAGTAGCTGTTACATATGCCCATACCATATATTGTCTATAAGTATCCATGAAATGTCTGTAAACATAACTTTTAACCCAGCCATGTATTGTCAACATAACAGTAACAATAGTTAAAAACGAGTAGTTAATCTCAATGTTTTATTTACTGATTTTATGAAGAAATAAAATAGTTTAAGGCCGAAAACAAAACACATGGAGGGAAACCTGTGCACATTGTAAGTGTATGTACTTTTGTATATTATTTGCAGTATATACAAGCAACGTGTAACCTTGGTATGACAAGGAAACAAAGTGATCCCATAAAGTGAACCACTCAGGCTTAAAAATAATGTATTATTGGAAACAACCAGTGAATTAATAAAAAATAAGTATATAGTATATATTATATAGAGATAATAATTACCAGAAGGATGTCCGATAATAAGAGACAGCACACTGAGGGTTAAATCCAAAACAAAGTCTGTATTGTAGACAAGAGAGGCATTGCAATGCCTCTCTTGTCTACAATACAGACTTTATTTTGGATTTAACCCTCAGTGTGCTGTCTCTTATTATCGGATATCCTTCCGGTAATTATCATCTCTACATTATTTTTATGGGATAAGCATCTGTTTTTTGCTTGCGTTTTGTGGGCCTACTGCTTTCTTTGTATATATTATATACATACACACACCCATGCACAGACATATCAAATCTACATTTTTAAATTCAACAATAAAAGTTGTATTGTCCAAAGATAAATGTGTTTATTTATTGACAGTCTGGGTCAGGATGATTCAGACTCTCTTTCTATATCATGCAGTTCTACTCTTTTCACTTATGACATGGGTTATAGCCCTAGCAACAATGGAACAAAGTACCTGAGGAAGTTGACAAACCAGGGCCCTCTATATGTGTAGCCAAATCCTAGTACTGAGATAAGGAGTCCTTGCCTCAATGAGTTTACAGTCTAAGGGGCCTATTCACTGAATTTCGATAAGTGACTTAACGCATGTTAAGTGCACTTTACGAGCGATTTTGCATGTGTAGCTATTCACAAACCATCGATAGCATGACAAAATCATTTGTAAACCGCTTTTTAATGAGCGTTAGCACTCTTGCTATGAGAAGCCATGCAGTAGCTCAAAAAATGCCCAAACTCTTATTTTTTGCAGTAACTGCTATTCACAAAGCTCCAATTTGCAAATCGCGGGTTAAATACTCGGTTCTTTTTATAATCACATAAAAGGTGGTGAGATCAGAAGCGCATCAAGCATCAAACAGAGTATTTTACATTTTTGCTACATAGGATTGAAACCGGGGGTCTCTGGAGCTGATCCACATTACTTTAAGCTCCGAAGACCCCCTTCTTCAATCGTATGTAATAAAAATAAGGGGTTAATAAAGGGGTTAAATAGCAGTAGCCATTTTATTGGTGGTAGATGGGGTGGGTGAAACTTGTCTTTGCTTAGATGTTCATGCTTCCTGGGAGGGTTGCAGGAGAGGTTAACCCTTTCATTAACTTAATAGTTACTACCGCTAAGGTAATAAAGGGGTTAATCCCTCCCACTACCCACCCGAGACGCCTTACCACCTACCCCGGGCCAAATACAAACTTCAAAGTTGCCTCAGAGTGGATGGTTAGACCTCTCGGGAGGGATTAACCCTTCACTTAGTTTACGGCTACAACCGTTATGGTAATGAAGGAGTCAAACCCCTCCTGCGAGGCCTAACACCCCCAATGCGGCAACTACCCACTTCACCCACCTCCTCTACCACCAAGATAACACAGGAATGGGCAAAAGTCCTATTAGCCAAGTATGGCTAATAGCGCTTTGCCCATTCAAATATATAATACATATATAATACAGTGCAATAAAATAAAATGCAATACAAATTATAATACTATAAAAGCACATTTAATCCATTGATTGTCACTATGGTTATCTATGACCTCAACGGGGGCATAAATAGGCACATTTGCAACCACTGGATACCCTACTATCCACTACCTCTACCCCCAACCCCACCTCCCCCCCCCCCACCACCACCACCACCGACACCACACACATTATTGGGCAAAAGTCCTATTAGCCATATATGGCTAAGAGCGCTTTTGCCCATTCAAAATAAATCCATTCGTGAGCTACCCTATAGTAAATACTTACCCCTGCCAAGATGAAGGCCATCCTTGTCCTCCTCCTCCCCTTCTGTGGCACCAACATTTACATTAAAACACTAGTTGCTGGCCAGTACCCCCTTAGTTACTTTAGCAGGTAGTAACTCCTATGGTAATTAAGGGGTTAACCCTCCCTACCCACTGGGAGGCCTAACCACCTTCCCTCGGGCAACTTTCCACATCCACTACCACCACACACAGAAATGGGCAAACATCCCTAGTAGCCAAATATGGCTAAGAGCGCTTTTGCCTGTTTGTGATACCAAAAAAATAATAATATATAATTAAATGAAATACACAACAATACATTAAAAACAAACAATAGCCAATAAATCCATTAATTGTCACTGTCGTTACCTATGCCCTGAACGGGGGCACAGATGGCCACATTGACATTCAATGGGCACCCTAAAATAAGAGATTTAAAGTAAAAACAGATTACAATACAATTAAAATTAACAGTAGCAAAAAAATGCATTGATAGTCACAGTGGTTACCTATGCCCTCAACAGGACACCCTAAAAAAATTCTCAATTAAATCAAATACAATCAATGTGTCTTTTACCTTTGCCGGATGAAGGCTCATCCTCATCCAAACTGTGGCACTAATAACTCTTGACCAACGAAGCAATGACTCTCAGCTTGAAGTACAGCATTATGTGCAAAGTCCATGCTCCTCAGTGGCATGTAGAGAACTTCAACAGGTCCAGGAGATGTTGCCACGCTATCTTCTTGCAGTCAAATGAGGCATGGCAGGCCTTATATAAGTCCTGTGATGTCACATTTGACATAAACATGGTACATCCACCAATCTGATTGTTGGATGTACCATGTGATGCCTTCCCTTTTTTGGGTGATGTGACGTCCCCCTAAAGGGAGGGAAGCATAGCGTACCTGATTGGATGGCTTCCCTCACTTTAAGGTAATGTAACATCTCTCCAAAAAAGGGAAGGCATCATATGGTACATCCACCACCACCACCAATCGGATTGGTGGATGTACCATGTGATTCCATGAAGTTTGGTAGAGAAGTAATTCCCTGCCAAAACTTATGCCTAGACACATGGTAGATCCACCAATCGGATTGTGGATGTACCATGTGTCTGACAAATATGACGTCACAGGCCTCATATAAGGCCTGTCACATCTCATTAGACATCAAGATGATGGCGTGGAATGATCTCCTGGACCTGTTGAAGAGAAGAAAGAAGAAAAGGAAGAAAAGAAGAAAAGAAAGAAGGTAAAAAGATCTAGCTACCAGGGAGTTCTCTTCACGCAACTGAGGATTGTGCATCATGCTGTACTTCAAGTTGAGGATCATTGCTTCGTGGGTCAAGAGTTGTTGGTGCCACAGTGGGATAAAGAGGATGAGCCTTCGTCCCAGCAAGGTTAAGAGACACATTGATTGTATTTTACTTAATTGAGATTTTTTTTAAATTTATCTGAAACCCTGTGAAGTAAACTCAGAAGAGTATTACAGAACTCCAGGAGACACTTTTCTCAAGTGGAACTTTTCTGAACTAATCCGACTATTTTTCTTTGTCATGAATAATAAAACAGAATACAGACATTTTAATAGATGTGCTTACTGTGTATCTCGTGAAGCACCTTGCAAAACGTTTTGATTCAAATACCGTTTTCCTTTTTTTTTTTTTTTATGTTTTACATAAATGTAATATGCATTGAGGATTTTTTCAAAGAACATATTACATTTGTATTCACACATGCTTTATATATACAATATATTGATGCCACTACAAGCACTGTAAATTGTAAAAGATTTTCCAAACCAACACATGGTGTTAGATTTTGTGTCTTTGAAAAGAACAGCAATATTTTATACACACACCTGCCTACTACGAACAAGATAGATTTATTATGGGGTTAGAAATATAACAAATTACAATATGTTCTTCATGAGCAAACACAAGTGAAGTGTACATTTTGTAACTATTTCATACCAGAGATACTGACCAAGCAAGTGTACACTATATTGTGTACTGTAGTTAATACTCTTCAGGCACACCATTGATCATATCTCAAGGGATAAGCCTTAGAAGCTGCACATATTTTATGTTGAAGCAAAACATTGGCAGATGCAAAGTTCATACATTATGGATATAGAAAGACATACATGGTACTATACATTTATTAAAATATATTAATATGCGGTGCTTATTGAAATGTTGTCTATATTGTTATTCCTTCCAATTAAATGCTTTACAACAGTAAAGGAAGAAGCCCCAATGCACATCCAAAAAGCAGACACCTACACTACCAAAGATATACCGTTTCCTTTGTATTACCTCCAAAGGCATGAGCAGATCTAATAATAGCCCTGACTGGAAAAAAAAACCCTTAAATGTATGCATGCTAATGCAAGAAGTCTGACAGATAAAATGGGGAAGCTTGAATTTATAGCTACAAGGAGCAGTATGATATTATTGGTATTACTGAACCATGGTGGGATTAGATTCATGACTGGGCAGTTCATTTAGAGGGCTATTCCCTTTTTCGGAAGGATCCAGCACATAGAAGAGGAGGTGGAGTATGTTTATATGTGAAACCAGATTTAAAACCTATTATAAGGGAAGATGTTTATGAAGGGAATGATGAAAATGTAGAAACCTCAAGGATAGAAATTAGCAGTGGAGGTAAAAGTACAAAGAAAATATTTGTAGGGATATACTATAAACCACAAAATATCTGAGATTGAAGAAGCCAAAATTATTTTGTAAATGGAGAAGGCATCAAAACGAGGTCATGTTTGCATAATGGGTGATTTTAGTTATCCAGACATAGACTGGGGAAATGAGATTAGCATTAAAAATTAAAGGAAACAGGTTTTGGGGGGTGTGTAAAGACAATTACGTGACCCAAATTATTGAGGAATCAACCAGGAGAGGGACAATACTAGATTTGGTAGTAAGGTTATGCATTTGGGAAACAAGAATAAACAGTCGACTTAAAAATTAAATTAGGAAAGATTAGTAGAATCCTTGATAGAGAAGGATTTAGGGGTGCTTATAGACAGCAGGCTTAGCAATAGTGCCCAATGTCATGCAGTAGCTGCAAAGGCAAACAAGATCTTATCGTGCATTAAATGGCGAATGGATAGAAGAGAAGAAAACATAATTATGCTCCTATATACTGAGGCAGAACATGAAACACGGACAGAGCTCAGTGCACATCAAGTGAAACTTATACACGGTACAGTGCCTAAATATATATGTATAGATATCTTTTGAATAAAATGGTCTTTTAGTTTAACATTTTGGCCAAAGTGTTGTAAGCCCTTGAGCCACAACACGGCAGACCACATCTCAAGGGTACCTAACACTAATATAAATTCTCAATAACCTGTGCATTACCAGGAAGAATGATTTATAATAAATCTGTCAAAATTAGTTGCATAGTTCTAAGTCTGATTGAAGCTCTTATTAACCTGTACATTACCAGGAAAAGCACTCTGTATTAGATTTGTCACAATCAAACTGCAAGCAAGCAAGTTCCCCAGGGAGTGGGAGATGCAATGGAGTGAGCTTTTAACCATTTAAATGTGGGAGGGGGTGAGCTTCAAACTAGGTAGGAGGAGCCACCCTCCAATCAGCTAAGACCAGCTGAACAAGAATTTTAAAACATACAGGACACCTACAAGCTCATATTGAACCCCCAAAATAACCACAACATATATATATAAGCATATAAGTGTTACAGAGGAGTGCTACTGAGCATGGCAATATATATTTAAAACCAGACACAGAACATGAAACACAGACAGAGCTCAGTGCACATCCAGTAAAACGTATACACGGTACAGTGCCTAAATATAAATGTATAGATATCTTTTGAATAAAATGGTCTTTTAGTTTAACATTTTGGCCAAAGTGTTTTAAGCCCTTGAGCCACTACACGGCAGAATACATCTCAAGGGTACCTAACACTAATATAAATTCTGGTTTTAAATATATATTGCCATGCTCAGTAGCACTCCTCTGTGACACTTATATGCTTATATATATATATGTTGTGGTTATTTTGGGAGGTTCAATATGAGCTTGTAGGTGTCCTGTATGTTTTACAATTCTTGTTCAGCTGGTCTTAGCTGATTGGAGGGTGGCTCCTCCTACCTACTTTGAAGCTCACCCCCTCCCACATTTAAATGGTTAAAAGCTCACTCCATTGCATCTCCCACTCTCAGGGGAACTTGCTTGCTTGAAGTTTGATTGTGACAAAGCTAATACAGAGTGCTTTTCCTGGTAATGTACAGGTTAATACGAGCTTCAATCAGACTTAGAACTATGCAACTCATTTTGACAGATTTATTATAAATCATTCTTCCTGGTAATGCACAGGTTATTCAGAATTTATATTAGTTTTAGGTACTCTTGAGATGTGGTCTGCTGGGTAGTGGCTCAAGGGCTTACAACACTTTGGCCAAAATGTTAAACTAAAAGACCATTTTATTCAAAAGATATCTATACATATATATATTTAGGCACTGTACCGTATATAAGTTTCACTGGATGTGCACTGAGCTCTGTCTGTGTTTCATGTTCTGTCTCTGGTTTTAAATATATATTGCCATGCTCAGTAGCACACCCCTGTGACACTTATATGCTTATATATATATATATATATATATATATATATATATATATATATATATATATATATGTTGTGGTTACTTTGGGGGTTCAATATGAGCTTGTAGGTGTCCTGTATGCCCCTATATACTGTAAAGCATTAGTAAGACCACACTTTAAATAAGGAGAAAAAAATTTTGGGCACCACTCCATAAAAAAGACATTATGGAACTAGAAAAAATGCAGAGAAGAACCACCAACTAAAAAAAGGGGATGGAAAATCTGATTTATGAGGAAAGGCTAGCTATGTTAGATTTTTTTTTACCGTAAAAAAGTAGTGTACAGATCTCTCTCATGCTGGCAGTAATCCTGGTAAGAAAGCAGGGTTGCCAGTAACTATGATGGAGGTTTGCCCTCAAACCCTGGTGAAGTGTCATATGTAGCCAAGGAAGTGACAACATGCTTTGTGTCCACTGTTAGTGACACGGGATGGGTCTTTCTGGAGTCTATATATGACACAGCACTGCCTAAAGTTAGTTGGTTGTGTTAATGTTCATCCTAAGTGTCTGCAGCAGTTCAAGTCTGTCTGTCAGAGTGACAAGCTGAATACACACTGTGTCCAGGGACCTGGCACAGCTGGTGGTCTCCCTTAGGGGAGAGGTGGAGAGCAACTCAATTAAGAGAGGAGGAACCTTCTGCATGGAGTACCTCAACGAAATGAGCGGCTAAGTGACGACCGCTATGATGGGCAGTCTGCCATGTAACATGCTATTAAAGATGCCCTGGTTCAAGAGATCCTTCCTGAGTGAGTCTGGAGTTATTCCCCAGGAAGATGCCCCAAGGAGTTCCCTATCAGATACTCCTCCCTGCCGCCGTAGGGATCCTGATGGGGTGGAGGCGCTGTACCAAATGTGAGTAGGACTCAGAACACTACCTCAGACGCCTGTCATGGTGATATTCCCCATTACCAACGAGCGGGAGACTCAGGAGTCCTATTGCCAGCAGGTGCACCACAACACACGTACATGTAATTGGGAGCAGATTACACCCACAGGGGCCAATATGAGATTGGATGGGGGGTCTGACCGTTACAACTATATACAAATATATTCAGGGACAATACAATAAACTTTCAAAGAACTATTCATCTAAAGGGCAGATCAAATGACACATGGTTATACCTTAAGGCAGGGGTGAGCAAACTTTTTATGCCGAGCCCCCTTTTTCATCCATGAGATTTCTCGGGCCCCCCCTGCCTGATGTAATCAAAATCACATGACGTCAGTGCACGTGAGCTGGTTCAGCCATTGAGGGCGAACCAGCTTTGTAACGGCCCTGCCACGCGTCTACAAAAAAAGTATTTATAACACAAATTACATAACTTAAAAATAAATATTATGATATTTGTCTAATAGCGTCCCCATTTCTGCAGTATTATTAATCTCTCTCTTCCCGCCACATTAGAACCTCTCAGGACCTCTCTCCCCTCTTCCAGTCTCTCCCTCTCCCTGTATTTCTCACTCCCCCTCCAGTCCCTCTCTATTCCTCCCCTCAGTGTCTCCCACTCTCTCCCCAACTCTCTTTCCCTCCCCCCAGTGTGTGTCTCTTTCTCCCTCCCCCCATTGTCTCTCACTCTCTCCCCTCTTCCAGTCTTGCACTCCTCTTCCAGTCTCTCCAACTCCCTGTATTTCTCACTCCCCCTCCAGTCCCTCTCTATCCCTCCCCTCAGTGTCTCCCTCCACTCTCTTTCCCTCCCCGTGTGTCTCTCTCTCTTTCTCCCTCCCCCTAGTGTCTCTCTCCCTCCATTGTCTCTCACTCTCCTTCCAGCCATTGCCTCTCCCTCCCACCAGTGTCTTTCTTGCACTCTCCAACCAGCTATTGTTTCTCCCTCCACCCTGTGTCTCTCTCACACTCTCCCTCCAGCCATTGTGTGTCTCTCTCCCTCCTGCCAGTGTCTCCCTCCCTCCCACCAGTGTCTCTCTCATCCCCATCCCCATGTAGCTCTTTCACCCCCCCTCCCCATGTCACACTCACTCTCACCCCCCTCCCCATCTCACACTCTCACCCCCTCATGTCACTCACACCCTCCCCATACCCCAGTCTCACACTCACTCCCCCATGTCCCAGTCTCACACTCACTCCCCCATGTCCCAGTCTCACACTCACTCCCCCAAGTCCCAGTCTCACACTCACTCCCCCATGTCCCAGTCTCACACTCACTCCCCATGTCCCAGTCTCACACTCCCTCCCCATGTCCCAGTCTCACACTCCCTCCCCATGTCCCAGTCTCACACTCCCTCCCCATGTCCTAGTCTCACACTCCCTTCCCATGTCCCAATCTCACACTCCCTCCCAATTTCCCAGTCTCACACTCCCTCCCCATGTCCCAGTCTCACACTCACTCCCCCGTGTCCCAGTCTCACTCTCCCACCCCCCATGTCCCAGTCTTACTCCACCACCCCCCATGTCCCAGTCTTACTCCCCCCTCTCCCCATGTCCCAGTCTCACTCCCCCATGTCCCAGTCTCACTCCCCCATGTCCCAGTCTCACCCTCCCCATGTCCCAGTCTCACCCCCCCCATGTCCCAGTCTCACCCCCCCCCATGTCCCAGTCTCACCCCCCATGTCCCAGTCTCACCCCCCATGTCCCAGTCTCACTGCCTCATGTCCCAGTCTCACTCCCCATGTCCCAGTCTCAACCCCCCATGTCCCAGTCTCAGCCCCCCATGTCCCAGTTTCACCCCCCCATGTCCCAGTCTCACCCCCATGTCCCAGTCTCACCCCCCCATGTCCCAATCTCCCCCCCATGTCCCAGTCTCACACCCCCATGTCCCAGTCTCACCCCCCATGTCCAGTCTCACCCCCCATGTCCCAGTCTCACCCCCCATGTCCCAGTCTCAACCCCCCATGTCCCAGTCTCAGCCCCCCATGTCCCAGTCTCACCCCCCCATGTCCCCGTCTCACCCCCATGTCCCAGTCTCACCCCCCCATGTCCCAATCTCCCCCCCATGTCCCAGTCTCACCCCCCATGTCCCAGTCTCACCCCCATGTCCCAGTCTCACTCCCCCATGTCCCAGTCTCACTCCCCCATGTCCCAGTCTCACCCTCCCCATGTCCCAGTCTCACCCCCCCATGTCCCAGTCTCACACCCCCATGTCCCAGTCTCACCCCCCATGTCCCAGTCTCACTGCCCCATGTCCCAGTCTCACTCCCCATGTCCCAGTCTCAACCCCCCATGTCCCAGTCTCAGCCCCCCATGTCCCAGTCTCACCCCCCCATGTCCCAGTCTCACCCCCATGTCCCAGTCTCACCCCCCATGTCCCAATCTCCCCCCCATGTCCCAGTCTCACACCCCCATGTCCCAGTCTCACCCCCCATGTCCAGTCTCACTCCCCATGTCCCAGTCTCACCCCCCATGTCCCAGTCTCAACCCCCCATGTCCCAGTCTCAGCCCCCCATGTCCCAGTCTCACCCCCCCATGTCCCAGTCTCACCCCCATGTCCCAGTTTCACCCCCCCATGTCCCAATCTCCCCCCCATGTCCCAGTCTCACCCCCCCATGTCCCAGTCTCACCCCCATGTCCCAGTCTCACCCCCCATGTGCCAGTCTCACTCCCCCATGTGCCAGTCTCACTCCCCCATGTGCCAGTCTCACTCCCCCATGTGCCAGTCTCACTCACCCCCCATGTCCCAGTATCACCCCCCCATGTCCCAGTCTCACCCCCCATGTCCCAGTCTCACTCCCCCATGTCCCAGTCTCACTCCCCCATGTCCCAGTCTCACTCCCCCATGTCCCAGTCTCACTCCCCCATGTGCCAGTCTCACTCCCCCATGTCCCAGTCTCACTCCCCCCATGTCCCAGTCTCACTCCCCCATGTCCCAGTCTCACTCCCCCATGTCCCAGTCTCACTCCCCCATGTGCCAGTCTCACTCCCCCCCCATGTGCCAGTCTCACTCACCCCCCATGTCCCAATCTCACCCCCATGTCCCAATCTCACCCCCCATGTCCCAGTCTCACCCCGCCCATGTCCCAGTCTCACTCCCCCATGTCCCAGTCTCACTCCCCCATGTCCCAGTCTCACTCCCCCATGTCCCAGTCTCACCCCCCCATGTCCCAGTCTCACTGCCCCATATCCCAGTCTCACTCCCCCATGTTCCAGTCTCACTCACCCCCCATGTCCCAGTCTCACCCCCCATGTCCCAGTCTCACTCCCCCATGTCCCAGTCTCACTCCCCCATGTCCCAGTCTCACTCCCCCATGTCCCAGTCTCACTCCCCCATGTCCCAGTCTCACACCCCCATGTCCCAGTCTCACCTCCCCTATGTCCCAGTCTCACCCCCCCATGTCCCAGTCTCACCCCCCATGTGCCAGTCTCACTCCCCCATTTCCCAGTCTCACCCCCCATGTCCCAGTCTCACTGCCCCATGTCCCAGTCTCTCATGTTCAGTGCGGCGGCCATTTTGGGAGAAATTACAGTTTGTGTTTTGATTCTGCTTTTGTTAGATCAGGAAGAGTTAGTTCCTGGAAGGGAAGGCTTATGATGCATTGGAGGCCATGTTTGGCATTCACAGGCACAGGTCAGTTCCATTGTATTCCATTGCTACTAACTTATTAGCGAAACGCAGCCCAAACCACAAACCTGAATCTCATCCTGGGAGTAACCCTATAGCCCCACCCCCTCCCAACACTCCCCACAAATTTCAATTTGGCCCAGTATCCGAAGAGGAGATTACACAAGCGCTTCTCAAATTAAAACTAAGCAGCCAATGTGGACCTGACTTACTACAATCTAGTTTCCTAAGACTTGGTGCCCCAGCAATTGCCAAACCAATTGCTTCCATAGTCAACTCTATCTTGTCTGCAGGCCATATCCCTAAGACATGGAAAGCTGCCAGAGTTGTCCCAATCTTCAAAAGTGGGGACAAAAACACTGTCTCAAACTACAGGCCAATCTCACTTCTCCCAATCCTATCCAAAGTCATGGAAAAATGTGTCCACTCCCAATTAAGCGATTACTATAACAAGACAAATTTCCCTAGCCAATTCCAATCTGGCTTTCGCCCCAAAAACTCTACCGTAACTACCCTGCTAAAAGTTTGCAATGAAATCCAGTGTGGAATGGAACGGGGACAACTCACTGGTGCAGTATTCCTAGATTTTGCAAAGGCTTTTGATACTGTTGATCATGCTACCCTGCTTAACAAACTCCAGTGCTCTGGAATAGGGAAGCATGCTTTAAACTGATTTCAGTCCTACCTATCAGGTAGATCCCAACATGTGTCCATCTCTGGCTCTAACTCTAACCCCCTGGATATCACCTGTGGCGTCCCGCAAGGCTCTGTTCTGGGTCCCCTACTCTTCTCAGTGTTCATCAATGATCTCCCTAAAGCTTGTCAGGAAGCCTCAATACACATGTATGCAGATGACACAATCCTATATGCACACAGCCACAGCCTCTCTGACCTTCAACACATACTTCAGTCTGACTTTTTGAGACTCGAAAACTGGATTTCCCAAAACAAACTGTTTTTAAACACTGACAAGACTGTAACAATGGTATTTGGGACCAAGACTAAATTTTTAAAGCTTCCAGCGACTGAGCTCCACATTAGAAAACTAACACCATCCTAACTCCTGTTACTAGTTTTAAATACCTGGGCATATGGTTTGACTCCCACTTAACATTCGGAATGCACATTGATACCCTGACATCCAAAACCTATGCCAAACTAGGTGTACTTTACAGGAACAAATCCTCCTTAAGCTTGCTGGTCAGAAAACATATTGCACAGCAGATGCTAATGCCAATTATTGACTATGGAGACATAGTATATGGCTCGGCCCCCCAAACCCACCTTGGCAAACTTGACACCCTCTACAATTCAATTTTTCATTTCATTCTCCAATGCAACTACAACACACATCACTGCGAAATGCTCAAAGAATTAGATTGGTCAACACTCGCGTCCAAGCGCAAAGTTCACCTTTCCTGTCTTGCCTTCAAATACTTTCTTGCCAAGCTACCCACCTATCTGAACAAGCTCCTCACCCCTACCACATGCAGCACTTATCACCTGAGATCTGACTCCAAAAGACTGTTCATGGTCCCAAGGCTCAACAAAGTATCCAGACGCTCCTCCTTCTCTTACCGTGCACCCCAAAACTGGAACAACCTACCGGAGACTCTCACATCCAACACCAGTTTAAGTTCTTTCAAAACTAAGGCTGTCTCACATTTTAATCTGGTCTGTAACTGTTACAAAAGCCTATAATATACATCTTCTCTGACTGTACATGCAATGTATTGTATATAATGTATACCCTGTTCATTTATGTAACTGTATTTGTAACCATGTATTATTTGTCATATTAACTATGCCCAGGACATACTTGAAAACGAGAGGTAACTCTCAATGTACTACTTCCTGGTAAAACATTTTATAAATAAATAAATAAATTGGGCCCCAGATAGGTCCCTGAGCCACTTTTAGATTTGTGACTGTAGGGTGGCCCTATAGATAGGGAAATCCCTACAGTACTTGATCTGGAAGGTTGTGAGACAGACTGTGACTGAGATCTGGAAGATAGCAGTCAGTATCCAGGGACACTGTGCTGGAGTGCCATCTGCGAGGGGATTGTGGTCCGAAACCTGCTGCGAGACAGTTATCCTGTCTCCTCAGGAAATCCGGTACAAGAGCAGTATCATATTGGTTTAAGGATTAGCTCTACTCCCAACTCTTCTAGGGCCACACTGGTGCACCATTAGAGGGAGGACACACAGAATACCCCCTTTGGTGGAAGAGACTGTCACTGAAAACTTCAGGGTTGGAGATACTGGGATCACAATGCTATGTGCATGAGCAATGTATGTTTATGTAATTAATATTGTAGGATTTAAAATCTTCCTTTTCTGAACTACCATATGTACAGTACATGCTTTACAAGTAAAACATTTAAAAAAAAATTTGTTTAGGTAGCCAACTGGAAGGGTTGGGCGTCAATGGGGTTTTAAACATACTGGAGCTAATTTTGTTTTAATATTGTCTGCTTAAATTATTCTTGGATTTTTTGGAAGATAACCTTTTAAAATCTGCTCCTGATGGAGTAAATGCCAATGTTTCTGTATTATTGCACTGATCCTTTTGGAGTCACGATTATATTTAGTTATAAAAGGGACCTCATAATCACCATACTGTTTTTTCCTTTTAGGTTTTAAAAGTTCAGATCTGTCTATTTGGCTTGTTTTTGCTATAGACATATCTAGCGATTCTTTCTCATATTTTCTTTCTAACAATCGATGCTTTAAAATCTCGGCCTGTACCTTAAAAATGGACTCATCTGTACAGTTACACCGTAATCGTCTAAACTGGCCAGGATGGATGTTATCGAACCACTTATGGTGGTGGCAATTATTTTTCATAAGATAATTGTTACTATCTACTTTTTAAAAAAGGTTTTGGTTTTCAACTTATTATTTTCGATATAAATCGATATAAGGTCTAAAAAGTCTATTGATTGTTAACTCTTTTGTGAGGTAAAAGACCAATTAAGATGGTTATCATTAATATACTCTAAAAAACGATTAAGATCATAATTGTTGCCTTGTCAGATAAAAAACACATAGTCTATAAAGCGGTTCAAGAGACCAGGTCTGCGCCCAAGGTGTGGGTGGACCAGATCCTGTCCGGTTCCCACATACCCATAAATATATTTGTGTAACTTGGCGCAAACCTGGAACCCATAGCTGTGCTGCGCCGCTGTAGATAATATTTGCCATTAAAATTAAAAACATCATGTTTCAATATAAATGATATACTATCTAATAAAAATAATTTCTGTTCGTCAAGTAAATCTTCATCTTCATCGAGCGCTCTACCAATTGCCTCACTTCCTTGGTCATAGTCAATGATCGTGTACAATGAAGTTACATCACTTGTTACCATTGTATATCCAGGTTCCTACTCAACTTTGGAAAGTATCTCCATCATCTCCATATAAATAAACTGTTATTACACCTATTCTTGCTATTTGTCACCCCATGACACTACATTGAGAGGACGCAAGGAGACCGGAGATACCTCCGATCGTTAAGAGAAGTGGCTTGTGAGGATTGAGCTATTTAGATTATCTCAGTGTTTCTGCAGTCGCTCACATATGGCCATGTGAGTGTTATTTATAGAATCATTAATTAAACCATTTGTCCTCGTTGTCCATACATTGTATTGGCACCAACCTTGGTTATCTTTTATTTCACGGGAACGCACAGAGAGAAGGTAGGGTTCCTGTGGGTACATCTAACAGAAGGAGCAGAAATCCAAGGAGAACAGAGCATCACAGACTCTTCTGCTGATACATCAGCCACTCACACATGGCCGTGTGAGTGATATGATTTAATATTCAATCCAACACTCATTTCCATCACCCATTACGGTCATCCTCATTTCCCGTGTCCCATCCACATCCCCAGCATCATACAGTAATCTAACTTAGAAGCATTTAAAGGCACATTATTTCATTGTATCTCATATTTTTTCCTTGCACTCACCGCATTTTGTCTACACATCATTCTCTGAGTTGACAGCTTTCTTTTTAACATGGTATGACGTGCCCATTTTTGTGTGGACATTACATGCTGATTAAAAACAGGAGGTAAAACTGCAAAATCAAGTGGTTTAAGGAAAAGTAAATCAGACTACTTCTGTAAGATGGACATCTTGTAAAATCTACAAACTCTGTGAATAATTGGTATTGGAAGCCACCAGCACCATATGATTGGCTCTCTAAGTAAGTCACATAAATTATAAATCAGTTGCTTTTTGGGATACTCATAAGATGTGGTTTTCAAACTATTTCTTATACTAGTTTTACTAATCTCATTTATCTCTTTCTGTACATGAGTTACTGTATATAATATCACCTGCCAATTAACAGCTTGTATTAGGAAGCTGTTATTAAAGCTCTCTTGTAAACTGTATATTTTTTCTTTGAAAATCTGAATTCACTTCTATGATTAATTTTTAACTTATATTTTTTACTTATATAAATACACTTACAGTATCATAACTTTTTCTTAACATTCAAACTTCAGATTGATGTTAGGCGGTGCTCTTCCTGTATCTGTGCTGGATGAGTGCTATTCTTAGCAGTGATAATTACACCTGTATCAACATTTAAATTAGGATAGTGTTAGCTGTATTAAATGCATGGTGTATTTGTTTTCTCCTGGCAGTGAAGAGAATTCAGGTTGGCCCTTTACCAGTCTTCTAAGATCTCCATATAGCGTCCCCTATAAACATACTGTAACTAGACATTTTTAAAAGGTGCAATGGTCCAAAAAAGTTTATATTCACTTACTGAAAAGAAAAAAAACAGCAGCACACCATAAAAATGAATTCTATATATGCCGAAGCAGTCGTTCATGACGTTTTGGACATACAGTATTTCCCCATAGATGTCCCTTACTGTATTATCATACTGTAGTTATAACAAAGCAGCCGTTTATGGGGGTCTGTAACTTCCAATGTTTTGGTTCCAGTGGGATATTTGTTAGGGGAACTGGACCAAAACTTTGGAAGGTACAAGAACCCCACAAACTGCATTTTTATAACTATGATATAACAATAACATGAAGAAATGAACAATTCTGGTGTGCTGCTCTTGTTTTTCTTTTTGTAACGATTTTCTGATGTTTCAATCTGACATCATGTACAGTAATAGCAAATAGCACCCCATATATATTCTTTCTAAATTTGCTGCTAATAACTGTCTTTTACACTAAGAGCATTTATACTTTTTGTTATTATTCACTTACTGACCCATTTAAGAGTGAATTAACCCATTGATACAGTCCATTATTAATGCTCTTCAAATAGTAGATAATTTATTCTTTAAATATCTCATTAAAAACATACATTTTAAAATGATATTTGCATATGATTTGTAATTAAGGTTTTTGTTTACACAAATTGTACATATTGACAAAGGTGGAGAAGCCATGTTTACTGTATTGAGGATGTGATAGCGCTGATAGTGCTAGACAATATTATTGTACAAATATTCAACATAATAGAGTACAATAATTTGCTCCTTTTTTTTGAATGGGGCTTTTTAAGAATATTATATCTTTCATTTTAGAAACACTTTATATATAAAACTTACTATTCAAATATTTCACTGAAAATAATACTGTGGCTTGAATGTTTATATACTTAAGAAAAGTCAAGTGAACAAATGCTTAACTGACCATAAGTGTATACATTCCTAACAGTAAAGTACTGTTGTAAGGACAAGATTTACCAAGCATTGATTAGCCATAAGGCCTTGGATGTCTTCATTCAAAAATAGCACACATTTACAGCAGGTAATAGGTTTTGTAAATAGGCAATAGACAAAAATTCTGGGTTCATTTGTATCAGGCATAGCAAACCGGGAAAAAAACAAAATGCAGCAAAGTTGGTCATTTTAGCTTTGCATCACATTTTGGCTCCCTCAATTTGTCTCTGATTGCATTAGCATTTGGTGGAGGGATGAAGTTAGTAGGAGATACCACAATATTATAATGAGATTGGGAATAGGTACTGTAGCAATGACCTCTTCAGGAACATATCACCACACCCATATGTGAAAACATATGTTATTGCACCTGCTGGCGCAATAGTGAGGTAAACAGTCATACTGTATATAGAAGTACATGCACACCGCTAATAGGTGCTGGATGGGGGTACTTATCTGCCGGTGCACTGTGTCAAGGGAGGTCCAGACATCCCAAAGGTAATCAGCAAAGGAAATGGAAGCAGGCACACGGTCTTTCTGAGGGTGCAATTTATTGTGCCACCAAAAGGTCCAACGTTTCGGCAAAGATTGCCTTTATCAAGGAGAGGGCCTTGATAAAGGCAATCTTTGCCGAAACGTTGGACCTTTTGGTGGCACAATAAATTGCACCCTCAGAAAGACCGTGTGCCTGCTTCCATTTCCTTGCAATAGTGAGGTAACACTGGCAACTTTTTCACGCATGTCTAATGCTACTAAATAGTATCTGCTCCCGCTGGCTTCTTGTTTGTCAAGCTGCCTGTGGGAGCAATGACCGCTGCTTGTCAAGTGATATTGTTATACAGCATCACCATGCACACACTTTAATACATACAGTAGGCATGACAAAGTCAGTGTGGAGTAAGGCGTTAATTATAATAGAGAGAAAATAATATACATATATACAGTATCACTAACAGCATTCTTTAATAACTCTATACACACCATATTCGGACATTTCAACTATTATCTTGTTAAATCATGAAAAATTAATTGTAAACTTTTTAATAAGTGTCTTTTTTTAAGAAATATTTCTGATTACAGAGATGTACCGTATATACAATATTACCTAAAATGCTATAGTCACTATCCCTTTTTAAAGTGCATTCAAATAAATATATTCCAAAAACTTGTGCATTCGTTCATGTTTGTACATTGGAAGACTGCTAGTATTTACAAATTTTAACATGATGGCAATTATTTTATGTTTTACAACATTTAAAGCAAATTACTGTAGTTCCCACAAGGAGATTTCACTAACAAGTATAAGCAATAGCTAGTTCTTCATGGATATGGGATTTTATTCTGTAACGTGGAGGCGTGCTGTCAGTTTCTGCTATTATATGTTCCATCGGAATCTATGTCCCCTCATTATTTGCTTCCATTTTACCATTTGCACAATGTTTCTTGAAAGATGAAAGGCCCACAGCACAATCAATTTTCCAATAGCAGGACCTGACATTTGATTAGACTACAAATGAGAATACAGTAAAGCCAAAGAAATCAAACAGCATAGACCTTTGGCACAGAAAAAGGAAGTACAGGCGATAGAAAAGGAAAGACATTTTCTGATGGATGAATAATGTTGACAGTACATGAAAAGACTGTAATCACTATACCAGTTAAATGATTGTTACCAAACTAGGCAGAAGAACAAATAGTTACATTTCTTAATTGTATGTACACTGAAGGTACTGTAATAGCAGAAATCCAAATGATGTAACATTCACGCACAATTCAAACTCATGCAACAAGCTCAAAAGGTTGTGATAAATTAAATTGTAAGTATAGAAAATACAGAGCACAAAGGTGTATATAAGCAGCATACACATTCTACATTATCATGTCTTTTAATAAAGTTTTTAGTCAAAACTTTAAATCTACCATAAAACATTGTCTTGTAAGAATCATGCACTTGGAACAATTTCAGATGGCCTGCACTTCTTATCATAGTACACTCACTAAACAATATATTGCTGGCAGACCAAGGTTAGATTTGCCCTTCATTATAGCTGACTACAATGCATCTGCAAAATGTTTTTGACACAACATTGTTGAGATAAAGTAATACATACTGTACAGTACATGTATCTCCTGATGTAATGCTCGGTTGCCAAGTTTTTCCTTTAATATTTAATACAGAAAACATGATTCACACATTTCCCTGGTTCTACAAAAAAAGGTTTTAACTTGTTAACAACAATATGGCCCACCCTGATGCCTCAAAATTATTTCAAGCACACATTTTTATTGCACCAGTGGCATTCAGTGCTTCGTAACACAATTATACATTAATATAAACCATGTTATACATTTTCTTTGAAGATGTACTAAATAATATATTGTAAACAAATTATACTGGAAGCAGTATGTTCAGTTCTTATTAAAGTGGAAATTAAATCCAGTAAATCAACAAATTATACAGAATTCAGTCTGTTCAGATGGAAAGTGGAAATTAAATTCAGTATGTAAACTGAATTTGTATGATGAAATAGTAATGAAATATCACTGACCAGCTGCAGCAGCCGTTATCCGTTCATTTACTTGGGTGAATCATGCATTATACCGCGTGGAGGTCCGAGATGGTCCTCTGCAGACTAAATGGCCTATCAGATTAACACAGCAGGGGTCCCTGCTGTGTTAATCCTACCGGTGTCTACTTGTCTGTAAAAGATGCGTAATAAGAGAGAGGCAGCATCAGTCACTCTAACTGCGCATCTCTAACAGGCGATCGCGGGGGTTTTATTTAAATTCTAAGGTTGCGGTCCCAGTGCGTTCTACAGCGCATGCTTCGCCGTGCGCGCACAAGCACCGCCCCCCAATCAGACTGGGCCCAGTATCTGTCTCGGCGCGCATTTGGCAGCCGCGCTCCCGATGAGTTTTCTCAAATACAAAAAAATTGTATTTGGAACTCACGACGGAGGCGTGGCCACGCCCCCGCCGGCGGTTCAGCCAAAGAGGGCGAACCAGCCGCGCGAAGTCATGGCCCTGCCCCCGCAAAACCCCCGCCATGCCCCCTCCGTCGCAATCTCTCCCTCTCTCCCAAGACCGCAGATCGCGGTGAAGCACTTTGCACGCGCCGCCCCCCTGCCGGGCTCGCTTGCTACAGTGCTGACTGGGACCGCGGCCTAACACTACAGTATTGTACCAGGGGGTCTCTGGAGCTGAACCGCATCGATTTCAGGTCCGGGGACCCCCTACTTCCCGAGATACAGGCCCGTTATGGGGTGCCGGTATCCCCGCCATGTAAAAATCCAGGTAAAAAACGAGACCGTGGGATTTTCACATTGAAGGAGATACTGGCACCTCATAACGGGGCCAGTATTTCAGGAAGTAGTGTGTCCCCGAGGCTGAAATCAACTTATTTCAGCTTAGATGATCACCTGCTCCCACACACTAGTATCAAACGCCCCCCAACCCCCAAATAAAAAATTATTACTTAGCGGATAGCTGCAAAGGTAATGAAGCTGCTAACATTTTATTTTTATTCATAGTGTGCATGAGCAGGGCTGAAAAAAGTTCCTGAGCTGAAAAAAGTTGATTTTAGCCTCGGGAAATCCATACTTCCTGAGATACAGGCTCGGGGTGCCGGTATCCCTCTGCTCGTTTAGATCCCACGTGGATTTTAACATGGTGGGGATAACAGCACCCCATACCTGTAACTCGGGATGTAGGGGGTCCCTGAGTCTGAAATCAACTTTGTTCAGCTCAGGAGAACCCCTGCTCACGCACACTATAAATAAAAATAAAATGTAAGCAGCTTAATTTCTTTAGCGGCTAGTCGCTAAGTCAACGAAGGGGTTAAGGCACAATAGCAGGTTTATTGGGGGCACAGGAGTTGAGTGAAGGGGCACTTGGCCTTTCATTCACCCCCTCTGCCCCCAAAATACATTACAATATGTACTATCGACCAATATACAACCCATCCCCTGTGCCCCCACATAAATCATTTAAAAAAATTTCTGTACAGGATTGATAGAGGCCTGTGGGTGTCTGGGGTCCTCTGATGGTTGCTGTGGGTGTGCGGGGGCCCCCAGGTGGTCCCCGCGGGTCCCCGGGTCCCCACAGTGGTATTCGGGTGGTCCTTGTGGGTGTCTGTTGGTCCTCAGGTGGTTCCTGCGGGTGTCCAGGGGCCTCCAGTTCATCCCCATGTGTGTCTGAGGTCCTCCAGGTGATCCCCGCTGGTGTCTGGCTTACCCACGAGGGTCCTTGGGTGATCCCCGTGTGTGTCCAGAGGTCCTCGGGTTGTTCCCATGGGTGTCCGGAGGCCTCCAGGTGGTCCACGCGGGTGTCCGGAGACCCTCAGGTGATCCCAGCAGATGTCTGGGGGTCCTTGGGTGGTTCTTGCAGGTGTCAGGGGGCCTCCAGGTTGTCCCCACAGGTGTCCGGAGGTCCTCACATGGTTCCTGCGGGTGTACAGGGGTCCACGCTGGCCTGTGGTATCAATCCTGTGCATAAAACAAATGCAATACATTCAAATAAATACACCCCCCCACCCCCACTACAGTAAGTACAGTAATGGGCAAAATTACTATTATCCAGATATGGATGATAGTGTATTTGCCCATTTAAAATAAAACATAAATCAGCAGCATAAAGTAAATTAAACTGGCACTTACCCCTTGTAACGTACGTGCTTGCCACAAACTGGTACCGGACCGCGGGGCGGAGGTGGGGATATATAAACACCGACCTTAGGCCACGGAGTCAGGTCCGGAGTACGGATTCCATAATCAGACATAGCCAGGTCAGGATTGGAGAAGGTAGGGTTAACGTTATCCAGGCAGGAGTCAAGGCAGGCGGCACAGGAGTGGTGGTCGAGGAAACAAGCCGAGGTCATCAACAGGAAATCTTGGGTGAAGGTACTTCAGCACAGGAGGCTAGAACCTTGAGAGAAGCCACTGCAGCGGAGATGCTTCAGCGAAGATGCTGCAGTGCGTCAGGAAAAGGCCAGGAGTGAACTCCACTTGGAGGAAGCAGGAACCAGAGGTGCAGACACGCCACAGGAAACGCTGGGGAAACCAGCGTAGCCGCATCCGCGCGGCGAAGGCAAAGTCTGCCAGGAACAAGGAAGCAGCGCCGAGGCTACTATACACGAAGCCCTAGGCAGCAGGGGACTGGGCGCAGGATACAAGGCACAAGAAGGCCTACCAGGCCAAACAGGGAGTCTGTGACAAACACAGTTACTTGCAACTAGGATTGCAAAGTCTATGTCCAGCAACTTCCTGAGGGCGGGGCAGGCACTAAGTAGCACAGGAGGCCAATCAGGCCAGAGCTGCACAGGAGGCAACAGGAGGCAGGTGATTGCAGAAGCAGGGAATAGATTGTCTGGAACCTGCAAAGCTCCGGATGGATGGGTTCCAGCCAAACCCAGGAGTGGATTCCTGACACCCCTGCCAGGATCAACGCTGTCCTCATCCTCATGACCGTCCTCCGTGGGCATCAACAGCACAATAAACGAAAATACAATCTAGTGGTCCCTAACCCCTTCATCAACTTAGCGGTTAGTTACCACTACAGTAATTGAGGGGATAACCCACCCTCCACTGCTGACAACCTACCCTCCCCGGGGACAGCACCCCTGGCTACCCATTGATTCGCACAGGGTTAAAGCATGCACATATAATATAGGCATGCTTTAACCCCATAGCAATAAATGGAAAAGCTAAAATAAACAGGCCAAAATAAAGCACAGTATTACATAGAAAATAAAAACCCATTAAAAATGCCCAAAAAACAATTGATTGACATGGTGGCACTTCCATGCCCTGTGAGCATGAACTGCCACTATGCCAGGAAACATGCATCCTGCTAATCTTATAAACAAGCCTCTAATAAAAACACATTCAATTTTAATCTTAAAAATTCCCAAAAAACAATTGATTGAAATGTGGCACCCCCATGCCCTTTGGGCATGAGCGGCACTATGCCAGGCAACATGAATCCTGCCAATCTTAAAATCAAGCCTATAATAAAAAACACTTTCAATCTCAATCTTAAAAATGCCCCCCCAAAAATTGATTGGTATGGTGGCACTCCCATGCAATCTGGGCATGAGCTGCCACTATGCCAGGCAATGCGCAACCTGCAAAAAATTAAAATATGCATAAAATAAAAAACACATTGCATTGCATAACATATAAAAAGGCCAAAAAAACTATTTATTGGAAAAAAGTGTTGTAAACCCTTGAGCCCTTCCAAGGCAGACCACGTCTCAAGGGTCCTAACACTACTATAAATTCTTAATAACCTGTACATAACCAGGAAGAATGATTTATAATAAATCTGTCAAAATTAGTTGCATAGTTCTAAGTCTGATTGAAGCTCTTATTAAACTGTATTACCAGGAAAAGCACTCTGTATTAGATTTGTCGCAATCAACTACATGCAAGTTCAAATGAGTGTGGCAGGTTAAACGGAGTGAGCTTTTAACCATTTAAAAGTGGGATGGGGTGAGCTTCAAACTAGGGAAGGAGGAGCCACCCTCCAAATCAGCTAGGACCAGCTGAACAAGAATTGCAAAATATACAGGACCACAATAAGCTCATATTGAACCCCCAAAATAACCACAATATATATATATGCGTATAAGTGTCAAAGAGGAGTGCTACTGAGCATGGCAATACATATTTAAAACCAGTTTTTAAGTAAAAACCTCTCTTGCTTTATCCATTGTAACACCGCCGGAAGAAGAGATCAGTGTATTTCGAAAGCTCACACAAATAAAAGCAGTTCCTTTGCTTTTTTGCGTTTTTGATTATTAAGCTCAGCTAACACGGTGCAGATACCTATATATAAATATATATTTTTTTGTTTGTTTGTTTTTGTTTATCATGAAACTATAATGTTTTGTTATTTATGAGATGATATAGGCGCCTTTATTTGGTAAGTATGTCATATTAGGTATTTATTTATTTATTTATAAAATATTTTACCAGGAAGTAATACTATGAGAGTTACCTCTCATTTTCAAGTATGTCCTGGGCACAGAGTAAAACAAATAATACATGGTTACAAGTACAGTTACATAAATGAACAGGGTATACATTATATACAAGACATTGCGTGCACAGTTAAAGAAAATATATATTATGAGCGTATGAAACAGTTACAGACCAGGTTAAAATGTGAGACAGCCTTAGATTTGAAAGGATTTAGACTGGTGGTGGATGTGAGAATCTCTGGTAGGTTGTTCCAGTTTTGGGGTGCACGGTAGGAGAAGGAGGAACGTCCAGATACTTTGTTGAGCCTTGGGACCATGAACAGTCTTTTGGAGTCTGATCTCAGGTGATAAGTGCTGCAAGTGGTAGGGGTGAGGAGCTTGTTCAGGTAGCTGGGTAGCTTGCCCATGAAGAATTTAAAGGCAAGACAGGAAAGGTGAACTTTGCGCCTAGACTCTAGTGTTGACCAATCTAGTTCTTTGAGCATTTCGCAGTGATGTGTGTTGTAGTTGCATTGGATAACAAAATGACAAATTGAATTGTAGAGGGTGTCAAATTTGCTAAGGTGGGTTTGAGGTGCCGAGCCATATACTATGTCTCCATAGTCAATAATTGGCATTAGCATCTGCTGTGCGATACGCTTTCTGACCAGGAGACTTAGGGAGGATTTGTTCCTGTAAAGTACCCCTAGTTTGGCATAGGTCTTGGTTGTCAGGGTATCAATGTGCATCCCAAATGTTAAGTGGGAGTCAAACCATAAGCCCAGGTATTTAAAACTAGTGACAGGTGTTAGGGTGGTGTTAGCGTTGGTTCTAATCAGGAGCTCAGTCACTGGAAGCTTTACAAATTTAGTCTTGGTCCCAAATACCATTGTTACAGTCTTGTCAGTGTTTAAAAACAGTTTGTTTTGAGAAATCCAGTTTTCGAGTCTCAAAAAGTCAGACTGAAATATGTGTTGAAGGTCAGAGAGGCTATGGCTGTGTGCATATAGGATTGTGTCATCTGCATACATGTGTATTGAGGCTTCCTTACAAGCTGTGGGAAGATCATTAATGAACACTGAGAATAGTATGGGCCCCAGAACAGAGCCTTGCGGGACACCACAGGTGATATCCAGGGGGTTGGAGTTAGAGCCTGAGATGGACACATGTTGGGATCTTCCTGATAGGTAGGACTGAAACCAGTTTAAAGCATGCTTCCCTATTCCAGAGCTCTGGAGTTTGTTAAGCAGGATAGCATGATCAACTGTGTCAAAAGCCTTTGCAAAATCTAGGAATACTGCACCAATGAGTTGTCCCCGTTCCATTCCACACTGGATTTCATTGCAAACTTTTAGCAGGGTAGTTACGGTGGAGTGTTTGGGACGAAAGCCAGATTGGAATTGGCTAGGGAAATTTGTTTTGGTATAGAAATCGCTTAATTGGGAGTGGACACATTTTTCCATGACTTTGGATAGGATTGGGAGAAGTGAGATTGGCCTGTAGTTTGAGACAGTGTTTTTGTCCCCCCTTTTGAAGATTGGGACAACTCTGGCAGTTTTCCAGGTCTTAGGGATATGGCCTGCAGACAGGATAGAGTTGACTATGGAAGCAATTGGTTTGGCAATGGCTGGGGCACCAAGTCGTAGGAACCTAGATTGTAGTAAGTCAGGTCCACATTGGCTGCTTAGTTTTAGTTTGAGGAGCACTTGTATAATCTCCTCTTCAGATACTGGGCCAAATTGAAAATTGTGGGCAGTGTTGGGAGGGGGTGGGATTATAGGGGTACTCCTAGGATGAGATTCAGGTTTGTCTTTTGGGCTGCGTTTCGCTAATAAGTTAGTGGCACACCCCACAAAGTAATCATTGAATGCATTTGCAATGTCAGTGGGGTTTGTCAGAGTAATATCCCCCTTAGTGATATTACTTGGCTGTTGATGGTTAGGAGGCTGGAATATATTGTTGATAACCTTCCAGAAGTTAGCTGGGTTTGATGTATTTTGGTGGAGATTGTCAGAGTAATATTGTGCTTTTGCATACCTTGTTTGCCTTGTGCACATGTTCCTCATGCATCTGTAGTGATTGAGATCCTTGGTAGTGCCAGTTACTTTGTAGCTTTTCCACAAGGCATCCCTGAACTGGTAGAGTGCTATAAGGTCAGGTGTAACTATGGAAGGTGGGCCCCCCGTACCCTTATTTTGCGTAGTGGAGCATGGGTATCGCAGAGTTTTAAGAACTCAGATTGGAAATAGTCGAGCGCAGAATCAGGGTCGGGAATTAAGTCGATTCTGTGCCATGGGCAGTTGGTAAGGTCATCCAGAAACTGTTGTGGGTTAAAGTTTTTAAATGTTCTAGTGAGGAGAACTTTAGGGCTTGAATGGGGCGGTTTAATTTTCCTTACACAGTACACTATTGCATGGTCACTGAAAATATCAGGAAGGATGCCAGAGGATTGGATTCTGCTGGGGTTTGAGGAGAGAATCCAGTCTAGCAAGGAATGGTTATGCGATTTCAGGTTTATCCGTGTGGGTTGGGAAATGAGTTGCGATATGTTAAGTGACTTGAGTTGTATCTGGATTTTGTGGTTTTAGGGTCAAGCCAATTGAAGTTGAAATCCCTAAGAACTAGCAGCTCACTATGGAATAGGCTTATGTAATTCTAAACTTTGTTTCTCAAATTGTATTATTTTCTGTATATATATATATCTTCAATTATCTTCGGTGTTAAAAATCCAGGGCTTGTCTTTTTAACCAGGTTCTTTATACTAAAATCTGAGACCAGCAGCAGTGCAATTAGACACACATATGCATATTTTATGTGCGAATTACATGTTGATTGTTAAAAGTCATTTGAGGGGCTTGAATAAACTAAAGAATTGTTACAATATTATATGGAAAAATATTCATAATTCTATATAGTTTTTCTACATACAATACCATTGTAATTATGTACAACATTCCTGTAGAAATATATTTAAAATGTTATCTCACATTCTTGAATTTTTAACTAATGCTTATCAATCCATAATTTTTATTAAAATTAAAATGGTATGCATAGGCTTCTTTAGTATCTTAAAATGATAACAATAATATGTTATCTTTATACAGACATACATTTTTGAAGGCACGAGTTCCCACACTAGAGATTACATACCATTTTGGTGCCTGAGTGCAAGAAGCTAATGTCCAAGGACACAGGGAGAAAACAAACTGGGTTTCAAACCAGGTTCACCCACCTCACTGGCAGTGTTCTTACCACTAAGCTTCAGCTGCAGCAAGCACCTACCTGTATATTTCAGCTATTAAACAGAGCAGGTATTTTATTACTTTACTTGTTGGTGGGACAACAGCTTTAATTCTTGACTCTTACAGCATGTGGTTGTCTTACATAATAACTTTCTTAATTAAATCAATATTGCGCAGAAAGCCATACCATGCAGTAGCCCTCTCAAGACCTGAGAAAGTCCATTGACTTCTCTACTCTAAACTCAAACCTCTCTTCTCAATCTTTTTCCTCTGCACGTGAAAATCTTGTCAAATACTCCAATTCTATTCTCTGCTCCTCACGTGATCTAGATGCCCCTTCCAGACTCCTTCACATCTATCCCTCTTATCCATGGCTTTCGCTAAATTTACAAACATGCTTGCATGGCACTTGCTCATCCACCTCTCAACGCCTCTGGAGAAAATCTTGGACTCATGCTAATCTTCTACACTATCAATGTATCCCCTGTATCCCAGAAACTCAAGTCGGCGATCGCGAGTTATTGTATCTTAAAAATCTATTTTGATAGGGATAGTCCACACAGGCCGCTGCCTTTGATGGCTTTATTCACTTGAACCCTAACCTCATTTAACAGATACTTTTGCAGCAAAGATGGGAAGAGAGAGCAGCAAAGATGGGAAGAGAGAGCTTGATGAAAATTAAAGCACCGGTTCTCAACTGCAGTCCGCAAGAGCCCCCCATGGTTATCCCTGCTTCAGCACCGGTGGCTAAACCTCTCACTTATTCCTGTTCATGTGTGCACGATCCACTATCAGACAGATGTTTAGTACTCTATTGTACAGTATGTACTGTACTTCACATACAGTATCTGTACGATTGAAACACACATGAGTCACTATGGAAAATGATTGAAACCCATATGTACTGTACAATATGTGTACAGTATATGTACTGTATGGGACATGATTCCTGCAGCTAGGGGTGTGTGACCCTCAATGAATGTGTATGTTACATGATGCCTGCAGCTGGGGGGGTGTGACACTGTATATGTACAATATGTGACATGATGCCAGCCAGCAGCTAGGGGTGTGTGACCCTCCCGATATGTATATGTTATATGAGGCCTGCAGCTGGGGGGACGGGGGGGAGGGAGGGGGATGATGCTGTATGTGTACAGATGTTGCATGATGCCAGTGTGTACACAGTACTGTACATTAAATGACAGATGTTCAAATGGTGGTATACAGTACAGTAGGTTACCACATTGATACTCAATGTGTTTTTATTACCTACTGTCTATCCTAAAGCACATTTAATTTAATGCATATGTATACTGTTTCAACACAAATGGGCGAAAGCGCTATTAGCCTTCACTCTGGCAGGGGTTAGGTATAACTTGTATTTACTATATTTCTATAGATTTAAAATTATATATATATAATGTGTATATATATATATATATATATATATATATATATATATATATATATATATATATAGTTATACGTTACCGTTCCAAGGATTGGTAAACAAGAGACAGCACTCAAAGTTGAAAATCAAAGTGTATTAGTGAAAGCAAAAATACATCCAGAAACCCAACGTTTCGGTCCTACAGAATGGGACCTTCCTCAGGGGGATACAAAAAAAAAAAATCCCCCTGAGGAAGGTCCCATTCTGTAGGACCGAAACGTTGGGTTTCTGGATGTATTTTTGCTTCCACTAATACACTTTGATTTTCAACTTTGAGTGCTGTCTCTTGTTTACCAATCCTTGGAACGGTAACGTATAACTACATTCTCTATATGGGACGTGCACCTGTGGCTTACCAGCACCTATTGGAGTACCAACTGCCTTATCTGACTATATATATATATATATATATATATATATATATATATATATATATATATATATATATATATATATATATATATATATGGTATGGACGTTTGAGCTTGCTGGGTTTGTGTGTTAGTTAATTTCTGACTGGAATCAGTTGTATGGAGGTTGTGGCACCTTCCCCAGAGCTCACGTCACCTCCCCCTTTTTAATGGTGGATCTCATATTGCTGCAGGTATGGAATCTATTATGGTTCTTCCCCCTCATACAGAGGTATAGGGAACAAATGCAGTGTAGTGTAGGACTTGCACTTATTATGGTTTACCTTGACGATTCGGTGTGCAGGCTTATGATGCTTTGGCCAAAATATCTAACTAAAAAAACATATTTTATTATTATTAGTATTAGCATTATTATTAGTACTGAAGCATTATTTCTTGCAATTATTACCATGTATGTTTTGTCATTTGGATATAGCACTGGGCACCCCCTGTCGTTTGCTATATTCATGTGCCACAGCCCAGTGGCACTCTATGTGGCATTACATATAGTCAAGATTAGGTGGGTGTGGGCGTTTGAGCTTGCTGGGTTTGTGTGTTAAAAAATATATATATATATGTAGCCCCCTGTAAACAGCACGGGCTATACATATCTTTCTCCTACTGTGGTAAGTCCTGTTAAGGGCAGGCGCCAGTAGTAATCATGGGTTTTCCCCCTTCACGCCCTGCCCTGAGTGATAGATGCAGGCGTCTGCTGCTGGCAAGAGACAGAGGGGAGGTTCTGCTGACATCATGAGGGGTGGGGCTGACTCTATTTAGCAGCCGGTTCGAGTTAGTCTAGTCTGTCTGTCCTGGGAGTTGGAGGAGAGGAGTAGATCAAGCTCTGTCCTGGGAGCAAGCAAGAGAGAGAGAGAACTCTGGCCTAATACATTTGGAGAGTGAGCGGAGCTCTGGTGGACCAATGCCCCTCACCCCGATGAGGGGGTGATGGGGAGAATCTACCCCCGCCCAGAGGATACCCTCTGAGGTGGGCATTAGGGTATTGAGGCCCCTCACAGACCATCCTGTCGGAGTACCTCTTGGAGGAAAGGAGAGAAGAGGAGAACAGCTGTACACCTTGGGATCACTTGGTGTGCTGTTGTTGTTGCTGCCCTTGTTGCTGCTGTGTGCTGCCAAGGCTGCTGTGTGCGAGCTAGAAACAATAAAGAGACATTGCTGATTATACTCGAGACTCTGTGTGATTCTGGAGCATCCACCCTGGGACCAGGGTCATTTCTTCTATACGGGTCCTACCCCATATCCCTGGGAAGGTATAGATGATGGAGGCGCTGCACCACCACTAAAGAATGAGGCAACTACCCCAGAAGCCTGGTCCTGTGTCCCCAACATCATCGTGGGAAGCTCAGGCCCTCCTGTTACCTGCAGGTACACACCACTCAAGCACGTGTAAATAGCCCTCACACACCCTAGATATAGCATCTGTGTCTGGGGGGGCAGAATATGGGTTACATTTGGAGGCGAGCTGCTGAGATCCAGAACAGGATAGGCTTACAGCGAAGCAGAGCGGGAAGAGTGATGTGCACTCTCCGGTCAAGTGCTAAAGAAAGTAGGGAATGCCATACCGGGGGTAGTCAGGAGAGTGTGGACCTCCGCTCCCGCACAGTACGCCCTGGGTGCCCTAAGAGGGTGGCGTAAGATGGGTGCATAGCTATAGCTGTCCTAGTCCCTTGAGGCAGATAGTGTGAGGCAACTGGGGGGTTTGCCTGCTAACGTGTCCAGGGACCATGGCCCAGGGCCCGCACTATGAGTGGCCAAAAGTAGGGACGCCCGTACCTAGGGAGATGCCCGGTACACTAGCTAGCACCCACATAAAACGCACCACAGAGCACTTGACGGAACAGTCACCGAGTACAGTGCACAAGGAAGGAGTTCTGCCTAGCCTGGGGTATGCCACCTCATATTAGTGGGCAACAGATTGAACATGCAGAGAGTATCAGAAAGTGTCAGTGGATACAGCCAGTGTCTTGGGACATGTTACACCCTAGACACTGAGCGTAGTGCACATTTACATGTGGTGGACTCATCGAAGATGGTGGCCGTCACTACATGTGCTCCGCGGAGCAAGGAAGAACTCAAAATGGCGACAAATGCGCCATCAATTGCCCAGCAGATAGCAGCCAACCTAAAATGGTGTTTCCCGCCAATCCTTGAGCGCGCACATGAATCGTGCAAAAAGACTGTACGAGAAATGTGGCGGGAAATGTGCAGGGGTTTGGCGCCAAACCCAGATCCCCTGCAAGAGGAGCGGCGCGAAAGCCGAAAGCCCACCCACTTTTGCTGTGACTGGCCCACAAACCAGGCCACGTCACACTGAAAAAAGGATTGCCCCACCTCTAGATTCCACCAGAGGGAGGAGGCACAAGGAGAGCCAATCAGAAGCATCCTCCCCAGCAGAGGGATGGAGCGGAAGCAAGAGCGAAGAGCTTCACTTCTGCCTGGCATTCGAGGAGCAAGGAGCTGAAACACTGATCTGTTCCACCCCTGAGCTAACAACGTCCGAGATGAGCACCACAATCTACTAGCTACCGGGAGGCTTTCTGGTAGTGGAGGTAGCGGAGCACGAATACCTCCGGTGCCTGTGCGTTCACTGCGGGATACCCGGAGTGGTCCCAAGCACCAAGGCACGATGCCCTCAATGCGGCACGTTTTACCTGTGGCCTAACGAGCCATGGCCACTGATCGAGACCCAGTGGGGTGCCTCTCCGAGAACACTAACGGAGGTGGCGGAGATGAAAGACAAGGCTGCCCTAGTTCCCCGTTGAAACCAAGCGGGAAGAACCAAGGTCCAGCCAGCTACGGAGCCGAGAGAACCGTCGGTGGAGAAGAGCGCGACCGCACTGGAGGTACCGGAGCGGGCCCGTTTTGTACCAATACCCACTGGTTGTATCGCAGAAGAACCCGGTGACTCCCTTGCGGAGGATCCGATCGTGATATCCTCGGAGGAAGAGGTTGGCGTACCATCGGTGGTGATGCGCCTACCGGCGAACCACCCCAGCGGTGACAAAGAGGAGCAGGCGGGTCTGGACACCTTCCGACGGCGAGCGCTGGTGTGGCCTGAGGCCCGTAGAAGTCCCATGGCCGTGGTGACTCCCAGTGCGGCGGAGATGGCGTCTGAGACGATTCCGGAGGACCCCAAGATCACCAAACAGCAGCGGAGCGGTAAGGAGACTCCACCACCCCCTTACTCCCACCAGGCGAAGACAGCAACTGCTGAGGACGAGAAGGAGAGGCTTGAGGCCTACTTGTCCGTCTGCGAAACGGATGCTCCACCACCGCCCCTTCCGGTCCTCGACGCACTACCGGTGCGTGACCATGGAGCGGATGGAGATTCCGCGGGCCCCGGCGGTGATGTCACTTCCGGGCCCGACGGAAAGAGAGGCCCGGGAGCGCTGTTCTCCCCACGGAGAGTAGCCATGGCCACTGCAATGGCCAACCTGAAGAGCCGAGGCCCATGAAGAGAAGCGTGAAGTATGGCGGAGAAAGCACCCAAGAAAGCATCCCCTGGTCGCGGTATTACCCGCTTGCTGGACACTGACTTGAACATTGCCCCTGCCCGAATCCCTAGCCCCATCGCCCCGGCCACTGCCCCTGCCCCGTCACGAGTGTTGTCACCGGGACCTAGCGGGGATAAATTGAGCAAGTACCCCAAATATTCCAGAGATTGGCGGGACTGGGAATTGAGCGATGAGGGGTCGGATGGGGAGATACCATATGACAATGTGATACGTGTGCCTAACCCTGTGCCGTTTTCTCCTACAGCTAGAGGGAGAGCCCGAGGGTCCCACACTCCAGCAGAGGCTGGTTCTGTCAGTACAGTGGTTTATAAGTTGAACCCTACCAGGTATTTCAATGCCAAAGGGAGGAGAGATTGCTCGCGCTCTACAGAGGCGGGGACGTCCGGTGTCTCGTCCCAAGCAGAGACAGAGGTAGAGAATACTAGCCATTTCACAGAGTACGAGCACCGTGACAAATGGTGGGCACCCCTGTTCACTGGGTACCATGAAGGTATGGACCGTACGCGGTCCCTGCTCATTAAAAACAACATAGTTGATCATGGGTGGGCGGCAGGTGCCTTTACTCCCAAGGAGGTGGAGGACAAGATAGATCACAGGTACCGGGAGATAGAGCAGAAACTCACTCAGCCCAAAGGCCCCAGTATATTGTATGACGAGATTGCTCCTATAGAACCAGAGTTTTGGGTACTGCCAAGCAGGGCGGGTCACCGTAAGCTCACTAAGTTGAGCCGAGCCGACAGAGCCATAGTGGCTAGGTATAGGCAGTCACATGGATACGAATACCCTTATGTGCCTGAGCCCATAATGCGGGAAATAGAGGAGAACTGAGATAGTTGGCTCCGAGAAGCCGTACAAGAATATCTACGAACAAAATTTGGTAAAGCTGGTTATCATAATGAGGACCGGATAAGTGAGTTGGTCAGGATCTGGAGTATAGGACGGTGCATATACATGCACAGCGTAATATATCGACCGGAGCGTGGGTCGGTCCAGTCCTTCTTTGTGACCGTTACAGATCACAATGGCAGGAAAGTAAGGAAACCTGATCCGAAACATTACAGTTAGGGTTCTCCATGTTGGGAGTAACCGGTGTTGTATTTCTACCTCATGTGAGCATATGTTATGACTACTAAACTGCAGGATATGTGTTTTGTGTTCCCAGGTTTTTAACCGCAGGATGGTACTGCTAACGTTAGGTCCAAGTGGGGACCATTGGATTCCACCAGAGCGAGAGTGTAGCCCCCTTTAAACAGCACGGGCTATACATATCTTTTCCTACTGTGGTAAGTCCTGTTAAGGGCAGACACCAGTAGTAATCATGGGTTTTCCCCCTTCGCGCCCTGCCCTGAGTGATAGATGCAGGCCCCTGACTCTGCTGCCGGCAAGAGACAGAGGGGAGGTTCTGCTGACATCACGAGGGGTGGGGCTGACTCTATTTAGAAGCCGGTTCGAGTTAGTCTAGTCTGTCTGTCCTGGGAGTTGGAGGAGAAGAGTAGATCAAGCTCCGTCCTGGGAGCAAGCAAGAAAGAGAGAACTCTGGCCTAATACATTTGGAGAGTGAGCGAAGCTCCGGTGGACCAATGCCCCTCACCCGATGAGGGGGTGATGGGGAGAATCTACCCCCACCCAGAGGATACCCTCTGAGGTGGGCATTAGGGTATTGAGGCCCATCACAGACCATCCTGTCGGAGTACCTCTTGGAGGAAAGGAGAGGAGAGGAGAACGGCTGTACACCTTGGGATCTCTTGGTGTGCTGTTGTTGCTGCTGTGTGCTACCAAGGCTGTTGTGTGCGAGTTAGAGACAATAAAGAGACATTGCTGATTATACTCGAGACTGTGTGTGATTCTGGAGCGTCCACCCTGGGACCAGGGTCATTTCTTCTATACGGGTCCTACCCCATATCCCTGGGAAGGTATAGAGGATGAAGGCGCTGCACCACCACTAAAGAATGAGGCAACTACCCCAGAAGCCTGGTCCTGTGTCCCCAACATCATCGCGGGAAGCTCAGGCCCTCTTGTTACCTGCAGGTACGCACCACTCAAGCACGTGTAACCAGCCCTCACACACCCTAGATATAGCATCTGTGTCTAGGGGGGGGGGGGGAATATGGGTTACATATATATATATATATATATATATATATATATATATTTTTTTTTTTTTTTTTTAAATGACCTTATTACTTTATGTACAGTACTACTGTAGTTGTATTTAATTTACAGGTCAATAGTCAAATCATGAAAATACTGTACCAAAAAGTATTTATAAAGGATGAAATGTTTATTTTCTCGCGAGAATCAAGTAAAAATAATAATACAAAAATATTCAGGAAATCTGAATCCACTGGGTCAGAACCCCACCAGAGTAAGTGCTGTATTGTACTGTCACTGTTCCTAGTTGTTTTCAATGTATTGACCTTTGCTTTAAATCGCCATTTTTGTCCCTGACGCTGCAAATCACCCGATTTTAACCCAATAGACCTGGTGTGGCATGAGATGAAAAATCACCTGAGGAAAGTTGTGAAGCCTACAAATAAGGAAGAACTTATAAAGGGCATAATTACTGTAGTTTCGGGGCAAACACTCTAAATGTAGCTAGATGCAACAATCATATTGATCACATTAGCAGTGTTTTTCCCATTATGTTAGAGCATCAAGATCTTGCGACGGGCATGTAGTTAGGTACTGTAAGTTGGGGGGAGGATATATTGTGACAAACATCCAATACATTATATTTCCTCTATGTCCCGCAATTATTTCTCTCTGTATTTAGAAAAAATATACATTTTTTTGTGGCTAATTTCAATGGCTCATTGCTATTCAATGCATTCGACTGCTCAATGCATGCCTTTTGTGTCATGGGCGCATACGTGTGAAGTGGAAGGCAACAGCCATGTGCGCCATTTACCAGGAAGCGTAATTTCACTGCCTCCAGCCAAAGCGTGAAACTTTTCTTTGTGAAATTCCTCAGGTCTGGTCCGTGGGACAAATACTGTTCTGCAAACTGTATTGAAGTACAGCAGTTCATCATGGCAACGTGGGGAGAGGGAATAGCCTTACAGTCTACTATTGATGTTCTGTTTGAAATTTTACAAAAATGGGTTCACTGCGTGAGACCATCCATGCATGTGTGTGTGTGCGTCATACATATTTCAGTATATCTACCACAATCAATAATGAATAAAAATGTTTTTTTTAACTTGTTTGTTTGTTTGTTTGTTTTTTCTCTCACAATTATCAGACACAAATTGAAAATGCATAGATAGAGCATACTGCAGCCTGCAATTTCATTGGCACAGAAAAATTGGGGGATTATATATTTTTAAAATTTGGTTAAATATGATGAATATTCAGCACATTATGTTTTCTCTATGTCCCGCAATTAATTCTCTCCATTTTTAGAGTGAGGAAAAAAAAACTCTTAAAAAAAATTTGTGTGGCTAATTTCAATGGCTCATTGCTATTCAAGGCATTCGACTGCACAATGCATGCCTTTTGTGTCATAGGCGCATGCCTGTGAAGTGGAAGGCAACAGTCATACGCGCAATTAACCAGGAAGTGTAAGTTCTCTGCTTCCAGCCGCAGCGTGAAATATTTCTTTATGAAATTCCTATTATCTGGTCCGGGGTAGTGGCTTTAACAACAATTGATTTGTATTGAAGTGGGGGGAGGGTGTAGCACAAGGAGCCTCAAGTAATCAAGCAATCACAGGAAGTTGCAAAAAAAAAACAGAGCACAGCATGACAAATCAACATAAGATATTAAGTATTTTTAATATGCATCCAACAACCATTAAATGTAGCCTGTAAGTCTCCAAGTATTGATCTGTGTGAAATTTTACAAAAAAATATGTGTGTGTGTGTGTGTAATATTTCAGTTTATCCACAGCAAGCATATTTAAAAGATAGAGTATACTGCAGTCTGCAATTGCAAAGACATAGGAAAGTTGGGGGATGTAACATTTTCAAATTTGGTTCACTCCACGGAAACAGCCCTCACTAAAATAACTGACGACCTCCATGCTGCCAAAGACAGAGGTCATTACACTCTGCTCATATTACTCGACCTCTCTGCAGCATTTGACACCGTGGACCACCATTTTCTCCTTCACATTCTCCATACTCTTTATATTCGGAACAAAGCTCTATCCTGGATCTCATCCTACCTCTCCCATCGTACTTTCAGTGTCTCTTCTGCTAACACCTCTTTCTCCTCTATTGATCTCTCTGTGGGGGTACCCCAGGGCTCTGTCCTGGGACCTCTTCCCTTTTCTCTGTACACACTCTCTCTAGGTGACCTAATAACATCTTTTGGGTTTAAATATCACCTCTATGCTGACGACACACAAATATACTTTTCAACACCTGACCTTACACCTGCTATACAGACCAAAGTTTCTGAATGTCTCTCTGCTATATCATCCTGGATGGCCCTCCGTCGCCTTAAACTCAACATGACTAAAACAGAGCTTCTCATACTTCCTCCCAAACCTGGCCCTACTACCTCCTTCCACATTACTGTTGGAACTACGATCATCCACCCAGTAGCCCAAGCACGCTGCCTAGGGGTCACACTCGACTCCTCTCTCACATTCTCCCCTCACATTCAAAACATTTCTAAAACTTGTCGCTTTTTCCTCCGCAATATAACAAAGATACGCCCTTTCCTCTGTTGCTATACTGCTAAAACTCTGACTCAGGCCCTCATTCTCTCCCATCTTGATTACTGTAACCTCCTGCTGTCCGGCCTTCCTGCCTCTCACCTGTCTCCCCTACAATCTATCCTAAATGCTTCTGCCAGAATCACTCTACTCTTTCCTAGATCTGTCTCAGCATCTCCCCTCCTGAAATCCCTCTCCTGGCTTCCAATCAAATCCCGCATCTCACACTCCATTCTTCTCCTCACTTTTAAAGCTTTACACTCTTCTGCCCCTCCTTACATCTCAGCCCTAATTTCTCGCTATGCGCCACCCCGACTCTTGCGTTCTGCTCAAGGATGTCTTCTTTCTACCCCCTTTTTATCTAAAGCCCTCTCCCGCCTTAAACCTTTTTCACTGACTGCCCCACACCTCTGGAATGCCCTTCCCCTCAGTACCCGACTAGCACCCTCTCTATCCACCTTTAAGACCCACCTTAAGACACACTTGCTTAAAGAAGCATACGAATAGCACTGTGAACATTCTGAACACATGATACATAAAGCTTGGCCCCCTGCAGACGCACTTACCAGAACTCCCTCCTACTGTCTCTGTACGTTCTCCCTACCTACCAATTAGATTGTAAGCTCCTCGGGGCAGGGACTCCTCTTCCTTAATGTTATGTTTGTCTAAAGCACTTATTCCCATGATCTGTTATTTATATTATCTGTTATTTATTTGATTACCACATGTATTACTACTGTGAAGCGCTATGTACATTAATGGCGCTATATAAATAAAGACATACAATACAATACAATATGACAAATATCCATCACATTATTTTTCCTATATGTACAACAATTTATTCTCTCCTATTTTACAAAAGGGTTCACTGCGTGAGACAATGTGTGTGTGTGTGTTTGTGTGTGTGTGGGGGGGGGGTAAAGATAGAGTATACAGCTCACTCCCTATATGTAACTTGAAGCCAGAGCATGAAACATTTCAGTGTGAAATTGTATTAAAGGTATACATTAATGTACAGTATCTTTCGCATAATGTATAGTACTGTATGTGCTTTGCCAAACAATTGTGAAATACAAGCATTTCAGAAAAGTGATACAAGTACAAAAAGGTTAGTACATCATGTGGCTGCCGATTTGATGCTTTAATTTTCTGGAACAAAACCCGACAAAATGAGAATGCTTTAAGTATACTCGTACTCCAATGTGCGCATGCGTGAACTCACGCTCTGGTGCAAATGGGTCAATGCATTTAGACAGAGCCATAGAGGTATAATCAGATTGAGGCTACTGGTAGTCATGGTCATGTACGAGTAGGTAGTCAGACGGAGCCATGCAGGTATTATCAAGTTGGGGCTGCTGATACTCATATGGTGGCACATTGACTTTGCAAGCTTGGGAAGTATGATTATTTAATCTCTTGGTCCCGTTTCTTCTTCTCCTTTTGAATTTGCCATGATCAAACATACCCAAAAAAGATGGGAGCAATGACCAAAAAACCCTCTGCTACCTGGATGCGGGGGTGTCCAAATAAAGCAATCATTAATTGAAGAACAGTCGTACAGAATTATGCCACCCCCGAGGGTTAGGTGAATTTTTGAAGTATTAATTATTGGCAATAATATGGCCATAAATCTCTGATAAAGTGCTCTCTTATCTGCTCCATCATTAATTGCTGAAAATATCATATATGTGAAACGGCATTCGGGTCGATTATAAGCAGTTAACATCGTGCTCTTTTCCCCAAGTAACAGTCGGCAGTGAAGACAATATATAAGAACACACTAAACATTTCTGTTTTGTAAACAAAATCTGAAACAACCCAAATTTAATAACATCTTGAGTGACCAAGGCCATATAACAATGCATTACTATAATGCATAGCAGTATCTTAAAGGCACCTGTTTTAGACATATTGTATGCACTCAACTTCTCCCAATAGGCAAAAACATTCACTTTGCCATCTGCCGGACAGGTACCGAATTGCAAACAAATATATTACAATTCAGTCTAACATATAGCTGTGAAATACAGATGTGAATAACAACATTAAGAGTTGCTTAGGGTTAAATGGGATGTATATTGATTATATCTGCCTTGAAAACCGATAGATGTCCGCGCTATTGTTGAGTAAAGCCGGAGAAACAAACAAGCTATATCTCTACATCCTTTCTTTATATTTGACTCCCTTTTCAGAATTTCTCTTCCTTCTTCCTTTCCTTCATCCACTTCTCCTTAAGCCTTTGCCATCAACTTTAAAGGCAAGTAGATGCTATCCACAATGATACAGATGCAGCGGCCGTTATCCGAACATTTCACAATTTGTATTCCTGGACATTCCCAAGTCGTGCCGCATGATTTCTTCCATCTTTCCCGCGTTAAGACATGTGTTTACTAGTGTTTTTATCGGGTGTAAAAAATTGCATTTTAGAGTTATCTGTAATACCGTCGAGAAACTCAAGTGGGCGATGGCGCATTTTTATCTTAAAATCTAAACATCAAAGTGCAATTCAACCTGTCTTTTATTGCCGTACAGTTCTGCAAGTGTGTGTGTGTAATTGTAATTTGAAGATTAACGTTACGAGTTCATACTGTATACGTGTCACGGGGGACTCCTGTGGCGGGTAGGATCTCGGTGGCCGGAACAGCAAGAGCGTAGTAGGGGTCACAATCAGAGGTCCGAGACAGGCGGCAGATAGCAAAGTCGGGTAACAAGCAGGGGTCTGAGGCAGGCGTCAGATAACGAAGTCGGGTAACAAGCAGGTGTCTGAGGCAGGCGGCAGATAGCGAAGTCGGGTAACAAGCAGAGGTTGGCAACGAGGAGACTGGAACAGGACAGGGGTGCAGGAACAGGTCTGGGAGCAGGGACTGAGACCAGGGAGCAGGGACTGAGACTGGGGAGCAGGGAATGAGACCAGGGAACAAACAGGGACAAGCCAGATTACCAGCAAAGGCCTTTACTAAGAACAGAATCAATACAGGAACAGATCAGGATCAAAGACAGAGGCATGTGCAATAGGAGTCTGAATCGAAACAAAGGCAAGGGAAACAGACAGGAAGCAGAACTATTAGACAGAGAGAGGAGCAACAAGAAGACAGACAGACAGAGGAACCCAGAGCAAACAGAAGGCAGCAGCACACCCGGTGGACAAAGAATCTATGGCTAGGCAGGAGGTCTAGGCGACCCTGACATTACTCCCCCCTCTCGAGAGCGTTCTCCGGACGATCCTCCAGGCTCTTCCCGAAGGCCTTGATGAAAAGTGGACTCAAGGTGGCCCACCTCTGGTGGTTTGTCAGCGGGCAGAGGGTACTCCACAGGTACATTGTGTGCTGCAAGGAACCTCCAAATGGGTGCGTTCAACCCAAATGCAGGGGCAGAGACATCAGGAACGTGGGCATCAAGGATGAGTGCAGCTTTTCCACATGAGTCAGTGGGGGGACACAGTTCGCTCTCCATGGTCTCCTCTTGCAACTGCCGTTTCGTGGCATCACCCAATGAAAGAACAGCTATTTGAGTTTTCAGCTCTTGAAGCTGTCCTTCTGCACTTCTTTTCCCACTCAAGGCAGTTGTCAGTTCAGCTTCTTTGGAGTTGAGTCGCAACTCCATCTCTCCCAGCTGACTTGGAACAAGGCTTAAATGTGTTTCTTTTTCTTTATTTCTGACCTGTAGCTGCTGGTACTCCTCCCAGACCTTGTCCAGCTGCAGCCGGGCCTTCTCATGGGCTGCATGATTCAACACTTTGCAGGCATCAGCCATCTTGACCCCATAGCGCAGAGTCAGGCCAGCCACTTGACGGACGGACACCTCCTCGCTCTCTTTTATGGCAAGCTGTGTCTTGAGCTCAGCGATTTGTGCCTGCAGCGCTGTCAGATACTGTGATGTGTGTTCAGCTGTCAGCTTTAGCTCTTTCATTTTTAGGTGTATTGCAATTTCCACTCCTCAGTGAGAGATCCTGCAATTCTCTTCTCAGGGCTTTCATCTCTTCATCTCTTCACTGTGATCATTTTGAGCTTGCTTCCATGCATCCCTCATCACGTTTTGGAGCTCTGCAAATTCCTTTGCTAGGGTCTCAGCAGCTTGTCTTTTCCATGTCTCTTTCTCGTGAGTGTACTGGCTGGTATGGATGGAGCAGTGTCTGTGCTCCTCTAACTCTTGCTTCAGATTCTGGACCGCCTTGTGCTCCCTCTCATACAGGGACACCTGGGCTCTAAGCTCCTCCACAAGCGAGGCTCTGGTTATGCTCAGTGTGACCTTCAGCTCCTCATGCTGTTCTATGGGGACACACTGGGTACTCAAATACTCTTGCAGCATCTTTACTTTGTAGGCAGTCTGGAAACTTTCTTCCTGCAGAACTCGCTGCTTTTCCTCAGCCTTCACCCATCTCTCCTTGGTGTTCTGCAGATGTGTACGCAATTCTTGCAGCTGACGCTGCAGCATATTTTGTGCTTGTGTGCGCTGCTCCAGCGAGACACGTTCTTCTTGCAGCACTCTCTCTGCATTCTGCAGTGCTGTCTGCATGTCTAACTTTTCCTGGGCTAACTATTTCTTCTCCTCTCCTAATTCATGGAGTTTCTTATCTCCTTCACTGACTTGGACCTAGAGATTTTTGCACTCTTGGGTTACAGTTTCAAAACTGCTATTTAACCCCCGAAGATCTCTCTCAATGAGCATAGTTCTGTGTTAAAGTGGCAACTCTTCTCCTTAGAGGCTTCCAGCTCTGTAGTAAGCCTGTTAAACTCTTTCTGAGATTCTTCCAGTGCTGTGCCAACTTGAGCCATGAAATTCTGGAACTGGGCATTATCTGCGTAAGCCTTCTCCAGCTTACTTGACAAGATCACCCTGTCATTCTCCAACTGATACTTTTCTTTTTACAAGTCACCCTCTGCTTTTTCCAGTGCTAATTGCATCCTTGACTTTTCTTCTATCAATTGTCTCTTCTCCTCTTCTAATTCATGGAGGCTTTTATCTCCTTCACTGGCTTGGACAAAGAAGTTCTTACTCATTTGGTTTATAGTTTCAAACCTACTATTTAACTCTTCGGAGGCGTCTCTCATAGAACGTATCTCTGTTTTCAAGTAGCATCTCTCCTCCCGAACGACTTCCATCTCTTTTTTGAAGTAGCAAACCTCCTCCTGGGAGACTTTAAGCTCTGTATTAAGCTTGTCAATTTCCTTCATAGCGATTTCCAGGAATTCGTTACTTTTAGAAGCGAGGCGCGGATCCTCAGCAGCATCAGCATATGCCCTCTCCAGCTCACCTGACATGACATCCAGGTCAAGCTCCAACTGGTGCTTTTCTTTTTCCTGGAGAACACACTTAGCAATTGCTGAGGATAGACAGCTCTGTAGTGCAGCCTTGGCTTCTTGCGCTTTATCTAAACGTCCATGAAGACAATCAATCTCTTTTCGTGCAGATTGAAGTGTCTGAGTTAGGGCATCTTTTCCTTGATTAAATACTTCTTTCTTTTCTTCCACTATTCTTGGGATAAGTCTGTGAGTTGCCTTAAGCTGCAACATATCTCTTTCATCAAATGCAGACTCTGGGGTTAAAGGTTCATCCTTAATTCCTTCTGCAACTTCCACAGTAATACCTCCTTTCTTTTTCTTCTTCTTCCTTGCTTTGAAAAGTTCTGAAGAATCAGTGGTACTGTGTTCACATTTACTGCTCAAGACTGTTTTCAGAGTTGGAGCCATAACTTCGGACATACTGTAGGGAAACCAAACTTTCCAAGAAACAAGTAAAGCAGAAAATGTGTCTTTAAAGCAGAAGCATTAGAATGAACAACAGGAATATTAGACACAGAGAGACTCAAGATAGGAGAGCTGACCTTTTGAGACCTTAGCATCAGTCACAGAGATATCATAAATACAAGGAAAAAACATAGACAGAGAAACCTGTAGTTATATCTGAAACTTTAGATATCAGGCGCAGGGATATCATATAAAACAGAAAACCTGCAGTTAAATATGAATCTTTAGACATCAGGCATAGAAATATCATATAGACAGAGGAAACCTGCAGTTAAATCTGAATCTTTAGAAATCAGGCATAGAAATATCATAGACAGCAGGAAACTACTACAGAGAAAACTTGCAGTTAGAGCCGAATCTTTTGACATCAGACATAGGAATATCAGACAGAGAAACTTGCAGTTAAATCTGAAACTTTTGATATCAGGCGTAGGGATATCACAGGTTGCAGAGAAACAAACTTCAGGGGAACTTGCAGGTAAACCTGAAACCTTAGAACCAATTATAGGAAGAACTACAGATTGCAGGAAAAATCACAGCATGCAGTAACAAAATAATGGAAGCACTCTTGTCTTTTGAAATGGGAACCCTGTGAACAGCAGTGGTCCAACCAGGGATGCAGAGACAAGCCTTGTCCAGGGAATTAAAGTCAGTGTCTAAAAAGGTGGCAACAGGTACTGCAAGGGTTAACCCAAGCACTGCACAAAAGAAAAAACCTCAAAGAAGGTACACTAGTCTCTGCAGCAACAGTTCTAGTCTCAGCAAAAATGTTTTTCTTTATGAACGCAATAATTCTTGCAGCTCACTTAGCAGCAACAACAAAAACCTTCAAGATCCCAACTGGGATTTCCAAAAAAGAAACAAAAGTACTTATCTTCAACCATGCGGATGCGGTCTGCTGCAGCAGGCAGGCAGAGTATCTGTTCCGGCGAGATCCAGAAGTGGCCTTTGTTTTCTGTCACGGGGGACTCCTGTGGCAGGTAGGATCTTGGTGGCCGGAACAGCAGGAGCGTAGTAGGGGTCACAATCAGAGGTCCGAGGCAGGTGGCAGATAGCGAAGTCGGGTAACAAGCAGGGGTCCGAGGCAGGCGGCAGATAGCGAAGTTGGGTAACAAGCAGAGGTCGGCAACGAGGAGACTGGAACAGGACAGGGGTGCAGGAGCAGGTCTGAGAGCAGGGACTGAGACCGGGGAGCAGGGACTGAGACCAGGGAACAAACAGGGACAAGCCAGATTACCAGCAAGGGCCTTTACTAAGAACAGAATCAATACAGGAACAGATCAGGATCAAAGACAGAGGCATGTGCAATAGGAGTCTGACTCAAAATAAAGGCAAGGGAAACAGACAGGAAGCAGAACTATAATACAGAGAGAGGAGCAACAAAAAGACAGACAGACAGAGGAACCCAGAGCAAACATAAGGCAGCAGCACACCGGTGGACAAAGAAGCTATGGCTAGGCAGGAGGTCTAGGCGACCCTGACAATACGGGAAAGAAGTCCTTTCTGAGACTCCTTAGCCATACACAAATCCTCTAATTGTAGAAGATTAAAAATATGAGCACACACAACAAAAAGAAGAAAAGAAGAAAAAAAAAGAAATGGTTCTGCCTTTATTTTTTTATTTTTTTTAGACTTGAGATTCACACTGGTTCGTGAAGTCATTTTGGCCAAATCCTCATGAAGGACTTATCGCACATGCGTGTTAAACCAGTCAGAGAACAATAATGGTGCAGCTCACTTTGACAGACCTAGTGTGCAGGATTATACTGTATATTGTAGTTCAAAGAAATTATTTGAACAGTTTTACAATCAAAGTTCTCATAACAGTACATAATTACCTTGGGTGTTTGTCTGAGATATTTCCATAAACCGTATGCAAAGCAGACCAAGCCTAGCAAAAGATGAAGGTTTTCAATAGTACATGTATACTGTAATATCCCCCCCCCCCCAATTTTTATTTAAATTAGAGTATGCCACCTCATATAGAAATAAAAAGTAAGTGATTTTAAGAATGTATAAATCGATAAAATATTGTCGAGGAAAAAAAAGAAAGAAAGAAAACAAAAAAGGTACAGTATGGCTTTTTTTTTGTTTCAGACATTGAAATTCGCATTGGCAGTTTTGTCATTCTTGCCAAATCCCAATGAAGGACTTATCAGCTGTGTGCATGCATGTGAAACTGGTCACAGGATTCAACGGGCAAAAATCAAAGCAAATAATGAATCGCTCTGGGGGAGGTGTCCATAAGCCATTGAATGCTCTTTTGCTAGGTTTTGTGAGGCGGGAAGGTGCAACTTTGCCAGTCCGAGTGTAATGCTGCGATGCGCATCCGTGTCAAACCAGGCAAAGTAATTACTCAGCGAAGTCGGGTAACAAGCAGGGGTCCGAGGCAGGCAGCAGATAGCGAAGTCGGGTAACAAGCAGAGGTCGGCAACGAGGAGACTGGAACAGGACAGGGGTTCTGGAGCAGGTCTGGGAGCAGGGACTGAGACCGGGGTGCAGGGACTGAGACAGGGAACAAACAGGGACAAGCCAGATTACCAGCAAGGGCCTTTACTAAGAACAGAATCAATACAGGAACAGATCAGGATCAAAGACAGAGGCATGTGCAATAGGAGTCTGACTCGAAACAAAGGCAAGGGAAACAGACAGGAAGCAGAACTATAAAACAGAGAGAGGAGCAACAAGAAGACAGACAGACAGAGGAACCCAGAGCAAATAGAAGGCAGCAGCACACCCGGTGGACAAAGAAGCTATGGCTAGGCAGGAGGTCTAGGCGACCCTGACAATACGGGAAAGAAGTCCTTTCTGAGACTCCTTAGCCATACACAAATCCTCTAACTGTAGAAGATTAAAAATATGAGCACACACAACAAAAAGTATTTTTAACTAATTAAATGTTGTATTTTTACAGGATAATAAAGGGAAAAGGAGTAATACAAAAAAAGTCGCCTCTTCTTCAGAATTTAAAATATTTATTCCGTGCATGCGTGTACAGTATGTCTAATTGGAACCTGGTTGAAGCGCATATGCGTGTCATCACATTTATGCACATGCGTGTATGTCAAATTGGAACCTGGTTGAAACGCATATGCGTGTCATCACATTTATGCATATGCGTGTCATCACATTTATGCGCATGCGTGTATGTAATTTCCTCACGGAGTCGCTAAATACTGTATCTGCTAGACCTAATAATTTTTGACTGAACCACCTGTGCTCAAGCAGGGATATTCTTGAAACCTGCACTGTTGGGGTTCATTGAGGACTGGATTTTAAATGAACTGTGTAAAAAGTAATATATTGTAAGTATGTATAAATTGATTAAATATTAAAAACATGCATCACACAATGTTTTCTTCAAATGACTCATTTATTAAGTCCTTGTCTAGAAGAAAAGAAGAAAAAAAAAAGAAATGGTTCTGCCTCAATTTTTTTTTTTTTTAGACTTGAGATTCACACTGGTAGTGAAGTCATTTTGGCCAAATCCCCATGAAGGACTTATCGTACATGCGTGTTAAACCAGTCAGAGAACAATAATGAATCGCCCGGGGAGGTGTCGATAAGCAGTTGAATGCATTTTCCTTTGTGAGGGGGGGGGGGGGCAGAGGTGCAGCTCACTTTGACAGACCTAGTGTGCAGGATTATACTGTATATTGTAGTTCAAAGAAATGATTTGAACAGTTTTACAATCAAAGTTCTCATAACAGTACATAATTACCTTGGGTGTTTGTCTGAGATATTTCCATAAACCGTATGCAAAGCAGACCAAGCCTAGCAAAAGATGAAGGTTTTCAATAGTACATGTATACTGTAACATCCCCCCCCCCCCCAATTTTTTTAAAATTAGATTATGCCATCTCATATAGAAATAAAAAGTAAGTGATTTTAAGAATGTATAAATTGATAAAATATTGTCGAGGAAAAAAAAAGAAAGAAAGAAAGAAAAAAAAAGGCACAGTATGGCTTTTTTTGTTTTTTTCAGACTTGAAATTCACATTGGCAGTTTTGTCATTCTTGCCAAATCCCAATGAAGGACTTATCAGCTGTGTGCATGCATGTGAAACTGGTCACAGGATTCAACGGGCAAAAATCAAAGCAAATAATGAATCGCTCTGGGGGAGGTGTCGATAAGCCGTTGAATGCTCTTTTGCTAGGTTTTGTGAGGCGGGAAGGTGCAACTTTGCCAGTCCGAGTGTAATGCTGTGATGCGCATCCGTGTCAAACCAGGCAAAGTAATTAGTCAGCCAAGAACCCAGGCTCAAAGATAATGTGTCTTTTTTTTTTAGGAAGCTACTGTAAGCTCCCATGGCCCGGGAGAGATAAGGTTAACGATCGAATGCCCTTTGCAACAAAATGAGTCTGTCTTTGTCTAATGTGTGTGCCCTTGAATTCTTGGAACAGTTTTAAAATAAAGAGTTAACACTCACAGAGACCATGTTTGTGTGAATGTAAATTTTCGACAAACAGTATGAAAAGCGGAGAAGCCTAGCAAAAGTTGAAAGTATTGAATATTAATTAATTCATATAGAATAAAAGCTATTAATATTTATTTTGTTGTGATTTCTTAGCAGAATTAATTACACATGCAAATCTACTGCAACTATACTGCAAAATGCAACATCATTGATAAAAATAAAACAGTTGTGATGATAACATATTAAAAGTGTATTGAATATGAAAACATAGCATCATACTGTATAAGGTTTTGTATAATGCTCACAATTATTCCTCTCCTTCTCAATAAAAATGACATTGTCACTTAAAATGTATATCCTCGTTGGATTTTTAAATGAGATTCACAATGCGCAAGCAACGTTTAAAAAAAAAAGCGATATTAGAGTTCCATCGAACTTCCTCCTTATCTTTTGCCGCGTGATGTCAAAATTTCGTTTCTGGGGAAAAGAATATTGTACACTACTATAGTGTCATTGGAATTAAAGCAGCAGTTCGTGAGTGGAGTACCTCAGGGATCGGTACTGGGACCCGTGCTTTTTAACTTGTTTATTAATGACCTTGAGGTTGGCATTGAGAGCAAAATATCCATCTTTGCTGATGATACTAATTGTGTAAGGTAGTAGAATCAGAGCAGGATGTAATTTCTCTCCAGGAGGACTTGGAAAGATTGGAAACGTAGGCAGGTAAATGGCAGATGAGGTTTAATACAGATAAATGTAAGGTTATGCATTTGTGATGCAAGAATAAACAGGCGACTTACAAATTAAATGGAGATAAATTGGGGGAATCCTGATGGAGAAGGATTTAGGAGTGCTTGTAGACAGCAGGCTTAGCAGTAGTGCCCAAAGTCATGCAGTAGTTGCAAAGGCAAACAAGATCTTATCTTACTTTAAACGGGCAATGGATGGAAGGGATGTAAACATAATTATGCTAATTTACAAAGCCTTAGTAAGACCACACCTTGAATATGGAGTACAATTTTGGGAACCACTCCTTAGAAAATACATTATGGAACTAGAAGGAGTGCAGAGAAGAGCCACCAAATTAATAAAGGGGATGGACAATCTAGCTTATGAGTAGAGGCTAGCTAAATTATATTTATTTACATTAGAAAAGAGGCATCAAAGAAAGGATATGATAACTATATACAAATATATTCGGGGACAGTACAAGGAGCTTTCAAATGAACTATTGATCCCAAGGGCAGAACAAAGGACTCGGGGGCATCCCTTTAGGTTAGAGGGAATGAGATTTCACAAGCAACAAATTAAAGGTTTTTTTTACAGTAAGGGCAGTTAAATGTGGAATTCATACCCATGGAGACTGTGATAGCAGACAAATGTGACAGAGTGATGTGCAGAAACAGGTGCTAAAACAATACTAGTGATCACTACTAATAAAGTGAAATATTAAACAATAAATTATTGATGACTTCTAGTGACTCAAATAGTGCCAAATAAAGTTATTATTAAAGGTTGCAACTCCCTGCTCAGACCCTCTGAAAGGGACTGTCTTCACTGGTCCCAGATGGTCGATATGTAGTCTCGCAAACCCAGGGGGAACATGTAGGAGAAAAGCAACAACAAAAGAACCATCTAAGTGCAGACAATTCAATTCAGTTGGAATTATTGTGGTGAATAACCTGGCTCTTATGTGCAGCCTACTTACAAGATGATAGTAGTGTATGGGCAACAACAGTTAACTTGGATCTGTAAAATCTTCTGTATATAGGCAAAGTTGCACTCCCACTCAGAAGTCGATACGGTTATGGCATAAAAGGATAAAAAAATATATCCATGGTGCAGATCAATGGTACAAAATAAATGCTTTATAATGATGCGAAAAATTGCACACACAATATAAAAATGATAAAACAGCATGTATCACTCAATGTGAATAGGTATGGATCGTGCCAAAGGTCACCCCGCCGCTTCCGTTATGTGGCCTGTCCGCACCGGGCCGTCTCCAGTCTGGCTTACACTGCAGCGTTTGGAGCTCCGCTCCGTCGCTGTCTCCAGTCCGTCTCGTCACTTCAGGTCTTCGTATGGAACTGAGCTCCGTCACGGTCTCCAAAGCGTCACTTCCGGTATGGCTTGAGATAGGAAGCTACTCGGCACCAATCCTCTCTCTTCCTGGGCGGTGCTACTCAAGGCGTTTCGCCAATAGGAAAGTTGGCTTCATCAGGAGTGTGACACCCCCCTCCCTTCACTTGCTTTATATGATGTGATAGCAGATACAATAAATTTGTTCAAAAAAAGGTTGGACATCTTTTTAGAAAGGAAAGGTATACAGGGATATAGCAAATAAGTATACACGGGAAGGATGTTGATCCAGGGATTAACCCGATTGCCAATTCTTGGAGTCAGGAAGGAATTTATTTTTCCCCTTATGAGATATCATTGGATGATATGACACTGGGGTTTTTTGTTTGCCTTCAGCTGGATCAATAAGTAAGAATAGATATAGGATAAAGTATCTGTTGTCTAAATTAAGCATAGGTTGAACTTGATGGGCATACGTCTTTTTTCAACCTCATCTACTATGTAACTATGAAGTTCAAGCAATATCCTACTGTACATGTGTGTTTTTTTTTTAAATAAATCAGTTCTGTACTATGAGAACAAACTTCTGATAGGCTCTGGCTCTTGAGCCCCGCCCTCTCCCCAGCAGTCCACCAATCGAATCGTCTGTAGTGACTGCTCAGGCAATCATATTGCAGGACTACATTTTCAATAATGCTGTGCAAGAATTGAATTAAATAACCCTGAGCAAAGTGATCGATTACAGGAGAATGGACCGATCTGCATCTTACTGAAGCTAATCACTTGTCTGTGTGCATATTGTATGGATGCACATACTGTATTGTTTAAAAAATATATATTTTTTTTTTAAAACAGCAGCTTGAACTGCAGCTTTAAACTTAATACTGTACTCTATAGTGTAATACAGTATACTGTAGTACTGTACATTATATTTACCTTCATTATAAACTTTTCCAAATGGGTGGATGAGCCACTGTCACTCCTGTAGCCTGCATTATAGTTGACAGGTGACAGCTGTCCTGCTACACCTGTAGTTGATAGCTACTGAAGCTGGTAATCATGTTGGTACACGTTAGTATGCTGCTACGTGTAATCTGGTTGGAAATCAGGCTGGAAATTTTGCGGGTAATCTGGCGGTGCCAGGTAGCAAGGATTGCCGTTCACCAGGTTTTCACTGACGGTCGGGCCGTTATTTTAAACGAGTGTTGGTGTCTGTGCTGGTGCCGGCACATTGCTGGATTGGGATTGACAAATTTTATATGGATTAAACCCGACCTTTCTCCTTTTGCAGTTGCCATGATCAAACATACTGTAAAAATCTGGGATCACACACCAATACCCTCTTCTATCTCTGGTAAAGATGGGCAATGCGAAAAAAACCAATGATCGTTAAGTAAGGTTTGACTTACTGAACACTTCCACCCACGAACGTCAGGTGAAAATTTGTAAAAATCATAGTTGGAAATGAAATATTCATATATTTCTGATAAATTTGCAATCTTATCTGTTGCAGCATTAATTGCAGAACATATTAAAAATGCATAACTACAGTTAGGTTGTTTTTTTATACATGTACAGTGTACACATGGTGCCCAGTCCAGTCAGCAATTGTGCAGGGATAACAATGTAGAAAAAAGCCACAGCATTGTGTTTTACAGGTTTTTATTATGAAACGCCTACATTTGATAATGTCTTCAACGTCAAGGACCAAGGTCGATTCACAATGGACCACAGTGGTACTGTAGACTTGGTTTTTCTTTTTTTTAAACACCTGCAAATTAACACAGTAGCACAGTAATGTACACATTACAATTCATTCATTTCTGCCACTTGACGGATACGCGAAGAATTGCACCGAAGGAAATCAGAATCCAGGTAATTCAAAGAAATTAACCGTGACGGGTGTGATTGGTGGCATTCAGTGCAGCGTTCACGGAAGAATAACGAGTAGGAATGCCACGTGGAATACAGCAGAGTTCATGAAAACGGCTCCGTGAAATGTTCGGATAACGACCGCTGCATCTGTAATCCTTTGACCCCTGCCCCTTCGTCTATGCTTCTATTCTGGATTCACTCTGCAAATGTGCTGTATAAAGTTATTCGGGAAGTGTGTGTTTTTGCAGATGGTCAGATTTTGGTAAAATGTCACATGTTTTGTCAATTTCACCGGAATGTTGGCATTTTTTTGCAAGAATAATGTGAAAATGGCAGTATATAAAGGTTCATGTGACCTGTACATTGACTTTTTATACTTGGTCAAAAAAAATAGGTTTTTTTTGGAAAAAGGGCACGTTTAGCCTGGCTCATGAACTTCAGCAAACCATGTACACATCTCTAACATTTATTATTAGCATTTCTGAATCCTCAAAAGTATTTTGAAGGAAATTTCAATTAGAAACTTTTTTACCTGTTCCTCTCTACACCAGTTTTTTTAGTCTGTATAACAAACCGTTGTATGAAGAATGGATTTCTTGTGATCAGCTTCAGTCTTCCCTTTACCAGTTTTTCATTTTGCCCTCATTTTTTCATACTGTATTTACGTTCTTTTATCCGTGAGAATTATTGTAAGAGCCTAACAGTGCTCTTCAACTGTCTCTAATCATTCAGGATGTTCAGCATTTTCTAATCCCTAGAAATTCATCATCTAAGGGTGCGCAAAATTTTTGGCGTGCGCCCCCTTCCTTGGAGCCCCAGCGTTCGCCCCCCTCGGTTAGGACCCGGCGTTAAATGACGTCGCGGGTCATGTCACGTTACGTCACGTGACCCCACAGCATCATTTGACACGCTTTGTCATCGCGATGCATCACGTCACATGACCCCATGGCATTTAAATGCCTTGGCGAAGGGCGCAGGACCTCTAACCACCATGCCTCCCCCTAGCAAATCTTCCACGCCTCCCCTGGGTGGCACGCCGTCCAGTTTACGTACCCCTGATCCTAGCATTGTGTGCAGTATTGATTCTTCCGGTCATTTTAATGTGTTTTTCAATATTAAATGATGTATACCTTGGAGACAGTAATGCAAGCTGTAGTACATTTAATGATAATTTTGTCTGAAGCTGAGATCACCGGTACTTGTTTGTTTATATTTGCATTCGTATAATGAAAATTTAAGGTAGTGTAAAATATACTGTATATTGTTTCAGAAAAAGTTTTTTAAGAATAAAATGTAAATTTGTCCATGTGTTGGGTAGCACAACATATACTGTAGTGCTGACGGTTATTCTAACACAAACCAGTGGCAATCGCCAAAAAGACCCAGGTACTTGCTGGGTACATTCTGGGTCGTGTTTAAGGCAAGTTTAAGGCATTTCTGCATTGACTAATGGCCCATCAGATTAACAGCGGGGGTCCCTGGCAGTCCCATTCAAACTGAATGGGACTGCCAAGGACCCCTGCTGTGTTAATCCGATGGGACTGCCAGGGACTCCTGCTGTGTTAATCCGATGGGTCATTAGTCAATGCAGAAATGCCTTAAACTTGCCTTAAACTAGCCAGGTTACACCCAGCATGTACCCGCATGTAACCGGGCAAGTTTAAGGCAAGCCTTAGAATACTCGTTGTCTCGTCTGTATCTGCCTCATAATTGGGGAGAGCATATAAAAAGTACTACAATTCCTATCAATAAATTTGCACATATATTATTCTGTTATTCACAAACCCAGCAAACAGGAAATCTTCTACAGGCCATATATTCTATATACTCCAAAGAGGCAGCTTTGGCAGTTTTTCACACAAAAAATAGCTGAAGTCTTTTTTTTTATTTTTTTATTACTTGACAATTTTATTGGTATAAAGTACTGGAACAGTTGATATCACAGCAGGTACATATGCAAATAAAGTGAATTATAAATGTGAATGAATTTATATAATAATAAAAGAATGACAGTACATTGCGTTATGAATTTTTGGTAACAGGACAACACAAGACAGGACAAGACTAACCGAGACATCACCCAGCTCGCGGTAGATCGACTACTTTCATATTCATAGCTTAAGTATAGCGTGCTGCTGGGTGAGGAGGGGTGGGAGTGACAAGGGGGGGGAGAGGGTATTAGGGTGGGATGGGGGGGCCTGCCTATAGGTGCGGGAGGGAAACTCCAAAAGATACAGTTATATTTGGGGCTTCTAGATAACATCCTGGGTAGGTAAGTTTCAGATTCTTTTCTGCCTGGGACTTCTCATGTCCTATTGTTCATGTTAACAGTGAGGTTTGTGTAGGGATGATGTTGGAACAGCCAAAGGAGAAGGCATCTAGAGCTATCAATGCCATATTGTGGCACGCTCCACCCCAGGGATGTCTGTTTCGGCCAGCCAGGGTATACAGATTTTCAGATAATTGTTGCCAGTGTTATTGACCAAGCTTGTTAATTTCTCCATCTGGCAGACATACCAAATCCGGTTCCGAATCTTAGGGATGGAGGGGATCTCATTAAGTTTCCATATTGCTGCGATCTCGCACCGGGTCGCTAGGGCAAAGTGCCCGATTAATTTATTATTTGCTTTTGAGAGCCCTTCTAGTGGTCTGTTCAGGAGGAACAGCCACGGGTCGAGGGGAATCAGGAGGTCCAAGATCCTCTGGGTCCAATTTTGAATTTCTTCCCATAGGGGGGCGATCCGGGGACAAGACCACAGCATATGTAACAGGTCAGCCGACTCTCCGCACTGTCGAGGGCACAGCGGGGAGAGTCCCGGCACATACCTTGATAATTTTAATGGGGTGTGGTACCATCTCATTAGGATTTTATATGCATTCTCCTTTAGTGTGGTGCAGATTGAGCTTTTGGCCGCCGCTAGATAGATATCGCACCAGTCCTCATCTTCTAGGGATTCCCCAAGGTCAGATTCCCACTGAGATCGGTATCTCGGGTGTCCCTGTCCGTGGACAGCGGAACCCACCACTTCTCCGTATAACTGCGATGTGAGTCCCGAAGTGTCTGATTCTGCCAGGCAGAGCTTTTCAAAATTGGTCAGCGCTGGATAAGGGGCTTGTTTATTATAAAATGCTCAGACCTGGAGGTATTTAAAAAATTCAGAATGGGGGATATGCTTTTCAGATCTGATTTGCTCAAATGATTTAATTTTGTTGCCACAGCCCTCCAAGTCTCTAAGGCGCGTATAGCCGGCCGTTTTCCAGCTAGAGGTACTACTGCACTGCAGACCAGGAGAAAAGTCGGGGTTCCCCCAAAGGGGGGACATCAGGGAGTTTTTGGTGGTGAGGGAGTGATTGTGCTTTGACGTGGTCCATATTGACAGCGAGTTGGTCATAGAGGAAAGCGGCATGGCAGCACCTGTATGTGCTTTTTTGGGGAGCCAGATCAAGGATTGCAGCTCTATCGGGGCACAGCTTGCCCTTTCTATTTCCACCCAACTTTTCAATGCAGGGTTGGAATGCCATTGGACAATTTGGCTTAATTGCGCCGCTTTATAGTAGGACCACAGACAAGGTACCGCTAGGCCCCCTGCTGTGGAGGGTCTTTTCATTGTCAATTTGTTTACTCTCGGTTTTTTACCACCCCATATAAATTTGGAGATATCAGACTGAAGCGAGAGTAGGTCTTTCAGTCTCAGTGGCACCGGCAATGTTTGGAATAGGTATAGGATACGGGGAAGAAGATTCATTTTGATACTTTGTATCCTACCTATCCAAGAGATTCTCTGGGAGGACCATTTTGAGATGTCAGCTTTTAGTGATCTGAATAGGGGGGGGGGTAGTTTGCCTTATAAATGTCTCTAACATCCTTAGTAATATGGACTCCCAAGTATTTAATCTGGTTCTGTTTCCAATTAAAATTGAAATTAAGCTTTAGTAGCTTTTCAACCTCTGTGGGGAGGCTGATGTTTAGAGCTTCTGATTTAGATTGATTGATTTTGAATCCAGATATTTCAGTGAATTTGCCTAGCAGATTAAATAGATTTGGCAGAGACGTGAGGGGTCGAGAAAGTAATAATAGAATGTCGTCAGCGTATAGAGCTGCTTTGTGGGATTGCTTGTCAATGTTTACCCCAACTATATCACGACAGCCACGGATCTGAGCTGCTAAGTGTTCCATACATAGGGCAAACAGGAGGGGGGATAACGGGCACCCCTGTCTCGTGCCACTTTTAATTTGGAACTGGGCAGATGGAAAGCCCTGGTGTAGGACCCTAGCAGTAGGGCCTGAGTAAAGAGCCAAAACCGCTTCACTCACCCTCTCCCCAAATCCAAACGCCCCGAGCGTCTCTTTTAAATAAGGCCAGTCGATCCTGTCGAACGCTTTTTCGGCATCCAGACTTAACATCATAATTTGTGATTTTCCACTGTTAGCCAATTCCATCAGATCAATGATTCGTCGGGTATTATCCGCTGCTTGTCTACCTTTAATAAATCCGACTTGATCTGGATGTATCAGTTTGGGCAGGATCTGACTTAGTCTATTGGCCAGCAGTTTGGCGTAAATTTTAATGTCAGTATTAATCAGGGAGATTGGTCTATAGCTTTTGCATTCCAGCGGATCTTTGCCTGATTTATGGATTAGTGATATAGACGCCCGGAGCATCTCTCCGGGGATTGGGGCTCCCGCCAGTATTGCGTTAAACATTCGGAGCAGCCTTGGGGTAAGCACTTTGCGAAAAAATTTATAGTACAGCCCCGAGAAGCCATCCGGGCCCGGGGCCTTAGATGGTTTCAATTATTTTATCACCGTGGCTAATTCCTCCCCAGTGAAGTCTGCCCCTAAGCCCTCTCTTTCCGCCTCAGTGAGCTTTGCCAAATTTGAGTTTGCTAGGAAATCTCCTAGTGACTTACTCGTTTTTGTGGTGTGTGCCACTTTCTCACCGTATAAAGATTCATAGAATTTACCAAATTCATTAACTATGATTTTAGGGTTGGCTGAGGTGGAGCCTGACTTCAATCTAATCGCTTGGATATTGTAGTTGGTCTGTCTGTTACGTAGCAGACGGGCCAGCATCGTATCTGGTCTGTTAGCCTTTTCGTAAAATTTGCTTTTGGACCAACGTAACGAATTGTCTGCCCTGGACGTCAAAAGCATATTTAATTCAATCTTAGTATCTTTCAAATCCTTGAGGACCTGCGGATCTGGGTGTTTTTTATGTCTCGCAGATAGGGAGCTTAGTTTAGATTGAAGGGTGATAATTTTAGCGTCCCTTTCCCGCTTGCGTCTCGCCGTGACACTTATCAACGTGCCTCTGAGGGTCGCCTTGTGAGCCTCCCATAGAGTTAACTGGGAATCCACAGAGCCTGTGTTGATTTTAAAAAATTGGTTAATTTCTTTACCAATGTGTTCGCATATATTAGGGATTTTTAAGAGGGATTCATTGAGTTTCCAATTTGCTCCTAGCCTGCCATGTTTAATTTGGTTACACCTTAGCTCAATAGGTGCATGGTCTGACCATGAAATATCATGGATTACCGCACGGGCGACCAGCAGGACCAGTCTACTAGAGACGAAGTAGTCGATTCTACTATATGAGTTTTGAGGATGAGAATAGAACATGTAATCTCTCTCCAGCGGGTGCAGCTCTCTCCAAATATCCGCTAGATGGTTCTTCCGGAGGCCTGAGGTCAGGGAAAGTCTCACTTTTTTGTTACTCTCTTTGGGGGTGCTGGGTCTATCCAGTGCTGGCTGAAGGGCTATGTTAAAATCCCCTGCAATAATAATGTGGCCCTGTGCCCAGGTATTCAGAGTTTGGAAGAAGGTATCAAAATGTTTTTCGTCTTGCTCGCAGGGAGCGTACACGGCTGCTGGGGTAATAGGTTGCTCATGTATGGAACCCGTTAGGATGATGTAGCGACCTTCCTTATCTTTTTTAACTGTTTTAACGTTAAAGGGTATCTTGTTGTGGAAAAGTATAGCAAATCCCCTTTTTTTTCAGGGGCTGATGAGAGGAAGAACTGCGAGTATTGTTTATCCATGAAACGGGGGGCGCTTTTGTCACTAAAATCAGTTTCTTGGAGCATCAATATGTCGGCACCCCGCTTTTTATATTCTGTAAATGCTATCTTGCGTTTTAAGGGGCTGTTGAATCCCTTTACGTTATGTGAAATGATGTTAAGGGCCATCTAGTGGTCATGGGTGTGTAGGGCATATCATGAGCCATAGTCTTACCCCGTTTCTAGGGCCGAGATATCCGTCTGATGGATTAACTGATGATGGGGAGATGTCTTTGCCGCATATTCTCTTGCCGTCCGCTCTTCTTTCTTCTGGGAGGGGGGGGGGGAATGGGGGAAATGGGAGGCCAGGGCCCAGGGAGGGGGGACACGTGAAGGTAGGAAGGGGCAGGAAACATATAACATATAACGAACAAAGAGACAAAAATGACAGCGTAAACAGTGTGTTTCTGACAGTGAATATACATAGAAGTGAGAAGATCTCGCCTGGGGTGGACCCAGGAAGATCCTTATGCCCATAGGTATGGCCGGACAGACCGTCCGTAACGGTGGACTTGTCTGTGTCCCAAGGGACCAGCCTCCTAGGGACTAGAATACGACCCATTACCGAGGAATGGGTCGAGATAGGAGAAGCTTGCAGTGGGGGTTATCCCCGCCAGCGCATCTTAAAGCAATATATATATAAACTTGTACCAGCAATACATCGACTAATAACTTTTGTAGATAATAAAAACTTTTACAAACACCTCAAACGACAACACTCACAGGGGTATCGTGAGTAGCTATAGGGATGTGTAGGAAATCCCACCTCTAAACCTCCCCCCTGAATCTTACATACCTTAACCTTTACCCCAATTTTACATTTTTGTGTAAAGCCGAACTACAGTACAACCTAACCTGTGGCTAACTTAAGCTCCGCTTAGTATCCGTCTCCTAAACCGCTCGGTCTGATTTAATAGTATACTGCAGCCCTTCTGTCTCCCCCCCCCCCCGCCCACCAGTCTCCCTCCCACACCTGTCCCCCCCTCCCGTCTCCCTCTCCCCTCCCCCCGTCTCCCTCCCCCATCCCCTCCCTCCTGACTCTCACCCCCTCTCCTCTCCCTCCTGTCACTCTCACCCCCTCTCCTCTCCCTCCTGTCACTCTCCTTATCATTTGGGAAGCCTCATTTGGGAGAATATCTGGCCTGAATGCAGCACAGATATTCCTATTAATTCAAAGTGCCTAATTTGCAGCCTGAGTAATTGCAAAGGTACAGTGCTACATTCATTTCACATGAGCTAAATAGATAGGAATATCGAAGCTGGACAGAAGAGAACCTGCTCTGCAGTTCCCTGTGCAGTGAGTGGCAGGTAAGAGAGGTATAGCCACCCTAAGTAGTCCTTCCTCAGTTCTCGGTGTTAGCAATGGAAAGAAAGATTGGGCAAACAAACAGAAATAAACCCTCTAAAAAGCGCTGACCTACGCTAACTTCTGAGTGATAGTGCAATATTAAATCAATTAGTGTTGAACAAATTGTGATAATCAATAAGTGAAAAAATAGTGAAAACAAGCAGCCTAGGGGACAATAAACGACAGACTATTCCAAATCTGATACAGGAAGTACACACACAAAGTAAAAAGTCCCCGGTGCTAATAAGTCCAAGATACCGTGATCTGGAAGGCAGTCTCTGAACTAAGGCTCCTTTTGGCCAGATTTATGGGCTTTGTTGAAAATATTCCAGATGGGAAGGTGTCCTTGTTGACGAAGTGACCACGAGTCACGAAACGCGTAGGGAGGAGGAGCTTAGTTCTGTGAGCCGATCCGGCATCCGTAGTTCCAGACGCGAGGAGAGTTCCCTGCATCACTGACGTCACACGCTCTGCCGATAGCGGGTTTGCGTGCAGTGATCCTCTCCGTCGCACAGTAAGGAGCTTCCAAGTTGCGAACGGCATTCGTGAGTGTCGCATCTTACCCCCTGACTATGTGAGTGTGGGTATTTTATATGTCTTAATGTTTTATTAAATAGCTGTTTCGTATTGCACCATATCTGTGTCATTCCCTATTTCCCTATCCATGGGGGTGCCACATCGGTTATTACTACCAAATGCCATCGCTGATCGAGGAGCACTCCAGCAAGCCATTCCACGTGGGGTCTGTGAGAAGAGCTGAGGAGAAGGGAAGTGATTACAGATTCTCTCCACTGAATGTGCAGGCGTTCATTATGTGAGTAGGATTCTTCGTAGCTCAAGATAGGGATTGATTGTTAAAATACGCTACGCAATCGGTGTGCCTTGTTATCTGTTATTTCAGAAGCAGTGGAATTCCACAACAAGGACACCTTCCCATCTGGAAATTTTCAACAAAGCCCATAAATCCGTCCAAAAGGAGCCTTAGTTCAGAGACTGCCTTCCAGATCACGGTATCTTGGACTTATTAGCGCCGGGGACTTTTCACTTTGTGTGTGTACTTAATGGAAAGAAAGATGTCTAAAGATGTTCCGAAGTTACAAAGGATAAGGATTTTAATTAGCCATTCTTCCCTTTTCCATTTTCTGGGGTTCTACAGGTGAAATTCCAGGGTACAGAATGGCTGAAAACTCATAGGTCTCTTCTTTGTGTGCAATGTCAGTAGATTACATTTTATTTGTTTGTCCATGAAAAGGCATCACAACCTACATGTACTGTACATCAAATTTGCCCTTCTCCAGAAATAGAATTTTGCACTATATGATTTTCTGCTTAAAAGCTGAAATCTGTCTCTCTCCCCCCCTCCCTTCCATCCTGTCTTTCTCCTCTCTCCCCCTCCGTCTTGTCTCTCTCCCTCCTACCCTCCCTCCTGTCTCTCTCCCACCCTCTCCTCCCTATCCCACTCCCCCCTCCTCTCCTTCTTTTCTCTCTCCCCCCTCCCCTCCTTCTTATCTCTCTATCCCCCCCTCCTTCTTATCTCTCTCCCTCGTCCCTCCTTCTTATCTCTCTTCCCCTCCCCTCCTTATCTCTCTCTCCCTCCCCTCTTCCTGCCTTTTTATCTGTCTCCCCCCTCCCCTCTTTCATTATCTCTCTCTCCCCCCCTCCCCTCCTTCTTATCTCTCTCCCCCCTTCCCTCCTTCTTATCTCTCTCTCCCCCCTCCCCTCCTACTTATCTCTCTCCCCCACACCTCCTTCTTATCTCTCTCCCCCCCTCCCCTCCTTCTTATCTCTCTCCCCCCTCCCCTCCTTATCTCTCCCCCCCCCTCCCTTCCTTCTTATCTCTCTCTCCCCCCTCCCCTCCTTCTTATTTCTCTCTCCCCCCTTCTCTCTTGTATCTCCCCCCTTCTCTCTTGTATCTCCCCCACTTCTCTCTTGTATCTCCCCCCTCCCCTCTTGTATCTCTCCCCCCCTCCCCTCTTGTATCTCCCCCCCCCCCCCGAGCGCAACCCGGTCACGGCCCTGCGCGCATGCGCATACCAGCGCCGACATCCGAAGCGGCGGGGTGGGACCAGAAGAGGAGAGGCCGCCATCCTGGAGGTGGCGTCGGAAGCGCGGCCAGCGGGCCCGCGCCTCTCCTCTCCCCGGAGGCACCCGCACCGCCCAGGAGGGAAGCCGGTCGCCCCTCCGGGACCCGCATGCGCATGCCAGCGCCGACGTCAGAAGCGGCGGGGCGGGACCGGAAGAGGAGAGGCCGGTATCCTGGAGGTGGCGTCGGAAGTGCGGCCAGCGGGCCCACGCCTCTCCTCTCCCCGGAGGCACCCGCACCGCCCAGGAGGGAAGCCGGTCACCCCTCCGGGACCCGCGAGGGGGCGCCAGGCACATCCCGTCCGTGCCCGCGCCCGTGTCCCCGTAGGGCGCCGGAAGCGAAGGGAGCGGGACCGGAAAAAGAGGGGCGGGACCGGAGGAAGAGGGGCGGGACTGGAGGAACACTGGCGGCCGACATCCAGGAGGTTCGTGATGATGTCGGGGGCACGGCCAACGGGTTCGCGCCACTCCTCGGAGGTTCTTGCTCAGACCAGCAAGAAGAAGGGGGGAAGATGGCCGCTATTCAAAAATCCGCAATGGATCGCTAGGTACGTCCATGACGATGCCTCCCGGTGGCCCGTCTGTGTTCTGGGCCTTCTGATCTGGGTAGTAGGGATGTTTTCTCTAGGCGAAACAGGGGTAGCTCAGCTTTCCAGGAGTGTCATTTTTGGCCAACGGGGTATGTTTACAGGTTTTGCTAACATGGAATTGTCTTTAGCTTTTAGCGGTGGTGAAGGGCGGCCACGGAACCAGCCCTTCTCCAGGAGGTCACCGGAGCCCCCCCTCCCTTTGAGAAAGCCGTGGGGAGGACCCAGGGGACTTCGAAGACTGCTCAAGGCCCAACCTGCGCAGAAAAGCTTCTCCCTCCACTGGTCTTTTTTTTTTTTTTTCAATGTTTTTATTAGGCATTTTTAGAGGGTACAACATTTCTGACAAATTTTGTTGCCTAACATTTTCCAAAACATATATTTTTTTTAAAGGGGGGGAAAAAAGGGCAACCTAAGTTGTCCATGAAAAAAAAAAAAAAGAAGGGGGGGGAGCCTTCATAGAGAGAAGGTGTGGAGGGGTGGTTGAGGGGGTGGGAGGAAGAAGGGGGGGAGGGGGATGGGGGGGGGGAGGGTATTGTCGTCCTACAGGGCTGATAGAGTGTGGTTGATGAGGTTCGTACTGATTTTGTCTTATGGGGGGGAGTTAGTCTCCGACCTCCCTGGGTTGATCGGGGCGCTCTGGAAAAGTGGAACCAGGGTTCCCAGATATCCTCAAAGGCCGGGGTTCTTTGTTTGATGTTGGCTGTGAGCCTTTCCATGGTCATAACTTCCCCAATCCTTTTCTTTATTGTATTGAGCGCTGGCGTAGCTGTTTTCCTCCAGGAGGCCGCAATACAGCATCGCGCCGCAGTGAGAATGAAGGATATTAATTTCCTGGTGGGCCGAACTATATTCGGCATGGGTGCAGCCAACAGGAAGGTCAGTGGTTCAATAGGAATTTCTAGGCCTGTGACCTCTTTTATAAGAATTTGGACCTTGGCCCAGTATTTCACAATTTCTGGACAGGTCCACCAGATGTGGGCCATGTCCCCTCTATTACCACAGCCTCTCCAACATTGGTCTGATGCCAGAGGGTAGATCTGGTTTAATCGTGCTGGGGTAAGATACCAGCCAAACATGATCTTATAGATGTTTTCCTTAATTGTGGTGCAAAGGGAAGTTTCTGAGGCTGCCTGCCAGATTTCCTCCCAAGTCTCTCTTTCTATATCAACGTTTAGGTCAGCTGACCATCGCAGCATATAGTCGTGCTGTGTAGGGGACGTTGAGCGCATTAGGATATTATATATATCAGAGATAAGTCCCTTCTGGTAAGACTTGTCCTCACACAAGAGTTCAAACGTCGTGAGAGTGGGGTATTCTGGATGAGGGCACGTAGTTCTGACAAAGTTTCTAATTTGTAGATATTTAAAGGTGTCCAATTTTGTAATTTTAAATTTGTTCCTCAGTTCTTGGTAGCTCAGGAGCTTCCCTAGGCTCAGTACGTCGGCAATCGCCTCTATACCCCGTGTGTGAAAGTGGGCGAACAGCTTAGATCCGCATCCTGGAGGGAATTTAGGGTTATTAACGAAGGGGGTGAGTTGTGAGTTTATGGATGTGAGGTTAAATTTAAGTTTGCATCTGGACCAGGTGTCCCACGTGAATCGTGAGGCCTGTAGCTTAAGATTGTGTAAGTGGCCATCACCTCTGTTCAGGCTCCAGAGGCAGGCTTGCAGAGAAGGCAGTTTGGCACACCGAGTTTACATTCCCACCCAGCAACATCGGGTCGGGTCTGAGTTCCACATTACTACCTGCCTGAGCTGAGCGGCTAGATAATATTTATATAGGTCAGGCACCCCCATCCCTCCTCTGGATCTCGTGGTCATCAGGACTGATCTGGCTACCCTGGGTCTCTTACCCTGCCAAATGAAGTGGAGTAGTCTATTCTGTATATATTTTAGATCGGCGGCCGGGACCTGGATTGGGAGCGTCTGGAATAGGTACAACATTCTTGGGAGTATATTCATTTTGGTAGAGATCATCCTCCCAATCCATGAGATCTGATAACCTTCCCACCGATCTAGATCCCTTTTGATCTGATCCCATAGTTTCGGGTAGTTATCCCTATATAGGTCCCGATAGTGCCTAGATACATTAATTCCCAGATACTTAATGCATGAGGGGCACCATCGGTAGTTGAAATTCAGCTTGAGGAGTTTGATTGTGGGGTCGGGAAGATTAATATTTAGGGCCTCAGATTTGTCGCTATTTATTTTATATCCTGAAACCTTTCCAAACTCCGTTAGTTCCATCTGGAGGTTGGGGAGGGAAGTTAGGGGTCTGGTCAAGGTCAGGATAATATCGTCAGCGAATAGGGAAATTTTGTATTGTTCCGTGGCCATAGGTATACCCTGGATGTTTGGGTTTTGTCTTATTTTGGCCGCCAGTGGTTCAATCGTGAGAGCGAAAAGGAGAGGGGAGAGGGGGCAACCCTGTCGGGTACCATTTCGAATGTGGATTTGTTCCGCTCCTCCACCCGATAGTCTAACTGAGGCGGATTGAGTTTGGTAGAGCGCCTGGACACCCGCGAGAAAGGAGTCCCTGAATCCGAATTTTTTTAATGTTTGGTCTAGGAACAGCCAGTCAATTCTGTCAAATGCCTTCTCTGCGTCTAAGCTTAGTAACATAGCTTGTGAGTCTGTAAGGTGGGCCTGGTCAACAAGGTTAATGATTTTACGGGTATTGTCTGAGGCCTGACGGCCCAGGACAAACCCGACCTGGTCCATGTGTACTAGTCTCGGGAGAATTGGATTAAGTCTGTTCGCCAATATTTTACTGTATAGTTTTAGATCATTGTTCAACAGTGAGATTGGTCTATAGCTACCGCATTGTGTGGGGTCCTTCCCTTCTTTAAGGATTATGGCCAAATTGGCGGACGACATTGAAGATGGGATAGGACATCCTTCTAAGAATGAGTTGAACAATTGTAAAAGGTGGGTGGACAGAGTGGGGAGAAACTTCTTATAGTAGGCATTTGTGAAACCATCAGGGCCCGGTGCTTTAGAAATTTTGGAGACCTTAACGGCCCATTCTAGTTCTTCCGCCGTTATTTTGGCGTTCAGGAGAAGGAGTTCCTCCTCTGTTAATGAGGGGAGGTCGCAGTCAGCTAGATAATCAATGGTAGCCGATAGCTCCTTCGGGTCTGGGCTAGCAGAGTGAGCCCGTAGGTTATATAATTTAGAGTAAAATTTAGTGAATTCCTCTGCAATTTTTTTTTCATTGTATAGGAGCTCACCAGCACTATTCCGAATCGCCGTTATTTGCGATCTTTTGTGTATGCCTCGTAACTTGCTAGCAAGAAGTCTGTCGGCCTTGTTCCCTTTATCGTAATACCTCTGACCCGTCCATTTAAGAGCTTTTTCGACATTGTCCATTTGGATTATTCTTAAGTCGCTTCTGGTAGAAGTCAACTGTTTATAAATTTTCCGGGAAGGGTTATTTTTATGCTGTTGTTCTAAACTTATTATTTTGTCTGTTAGCTCTTTGGTTCGTTTAAGTTTAGTTTTTTTCCTATGGGAGGCAATCGAGATGAAATGTCCTCTAATTGTCGCCTTATGGGCTTCCCACAGGCTCACTGGAGAGGTAACAGTACCTATATTTGTCCGGAAATATTCCTTAAGGGATTTTTTGATCTCCCGTACTGTCTCTGAGTGATTCAGTAGGGAGTCGTTCAGTCTCCAGGAATACGAAGTTGTTTTCACGAATGGGATGGATAGGGTCAGGGTGATGGGAGCATGATATGACCACGTGATTGGGCCGATGTCAGTATCTAGGGCGGCTTCTAGGATGTTCTTGGTAGCAAGAAAGTAGTCTATACGGGAATATGTCTGGTGAGGGGCCGAGTAAAAGGTATAATCCCTTTGTCCCTGGTGTTGTGTTCTCCAGATGTCTAAAAGTGAAAAGTCCCCCATTATGTCCTTGAATTTTTTCCCCAGTCTTTGTGACTGGGTGGATTGTTGTCGCCCTGGGAGGCTCGATTTATCTTCTTTAGGGTTGAGAGCCATATTTAGATCGCCTGCAATAAGTAGCGATGATAGGTATTGGGGGTCAATTTCTGCCAGAACTGTTTTTAAGAAATCTGTCTGGTTCTCGTTTGGGGCATATAGGTTAATAAGGGCGATTGCCGAGCCTGAGAGCGAACCGTAGACCACAATAAATCTTCCCTCTGGATCTGCCTGGATTTTAGCAAGATTAAATGGGGTGCCCTGACGAATCAGAATGGCGACCCCTCTGCGTTTACTACTATATGAGGCGAAGTAGCTCATCGGATACACATGCTGGAATGTTTTAGGCGGCTCCTGAGATGTGAGTGTGTCTCCTGGAGGAAAACAACATCGCCTCCCAACCTCTTAAGTCCTGTAGGGCCAGGCGTCTTTTTCTGGTGTTGTGGAGGCCCTTGACATTTAGGGAAATAAACTTAGAGCTTGTTGGCGTGACATTCTGCTTGGAATGGACGTTGACTATTTGTAAACTTTAAGTTAAGATGGTAGCTGGACAGCCAAGTGGGACGGGGGGTAGGGTGGAGGGGAACCGCTGGGATAGGATCAGCGGAGGTTGAAAGAGGGAAGGTAGACCCTATTGGGGTCTGTAAAGTTTGAAACCGATCTGGTTTAAAGACCGGCTGGGGTGGTATAAGACCCTAGAGGGGCGGGTCCGACGACTGTCTCCAGTAAGGGTGGGCCGAGTAGAGACCCTTAGCTATTGGAAGTTACAGCCAAAACATGCAGACCATGGGTGTCCTAGAAGATGTGGTTTCTCTCCTGTATGGGCACTATGGGGAGTGGGAAGGGGAGAGGGCAGGCGCAGGGCTGCTCAGTTCTGAGGGTGGGCGGTGGGGGGGAGGTGAGTGGGTGGGGGGTTCAGGGTTAGGCCTGGGCAGGGGACCGCTTCTGGGAAGAGTCCGATAATGTGTACCTAGCTTCTGTACTGTGTTTACAGGCGCTCATATAGTGTACCTTGACCGCTCGGGTAGGTGTCTATAAGTGTTGAATGAGCCTGAGGTCTCTTGGGCCCTCCCGGGGCGGTGAGGTTCGGGTGCGTCCCCTCCGTGGAGTGGTCCTTGGTGTGAGAAGAGGGGAAAGAGAGGAGGGTGGGGGGGTGGAGTTGGGGGAGGGTGTGGGAGGAAAAGGGGGATGATACGGGAGGGGGTTGGGGGGGGGGGAGAACAGTTCTGACATATCATAAGCATAGCATTCAATACCAACGTTGCCTCCTGCTTTTAGTCGAGCAGTGTCTCTCTCACCTGTGTGTTGGTGGGAACAGTTTTAGCAGAGTGAGAGGGTAGTGAGTTGGTGAAGGCGGGGGGGGAGGTTGGTGGTAGGGGTAGGGTGGGGGGAGGAGGAGGGAGAGGGGAAGAGGGGGGCGAGGGGGGGTGGGGAGGGGGGTGGAGAGGGGGGGAAGGGGGGGGAGAGGGGGGGTGGGGGTGGTGGGGGGAGGAGGGGGTGGTGGGGAGGAGGGGGTGGTGGGGAGGGGGTGGTGGGGAGGGGGGAAGGGGAGAGGGGGAGGGAGGGGAGAGGGGGGGGAGGGGAGAGGGGGGGAGAGGAGAGGGAGGGGGGGGAGGGGAGAGGAGGGGGGGGGAGGGGAGAGGGGGGGAGAAGGGGAGAGAGGGGGGGGAAGGGGAGAGAGGGTGGGAAGGGGAGAGAGGGGGGGGGGAAGGGGAGAGGGGGGGGAGGGGGGGAGAGGGGGGGAGTGGGAGAGAGGGGGGGGAGGGAGAGAGGGGGGGGGAGGGGAGAGGGGGGGAAGGGAGAGGGGGGGAAGGGAAGAAGGGGGGGAAGGGGAGAGGGGGGGGCAAGGGGGGGTAGGGGAACGGGGGGGGTATGGGAACAGGGGGGGAGATACATATATCCACATGAGCAACAATTAGTCTCAGCCTGTGAGTGAAGCGAGCATAATAACATGAGCTCCATTCGGAGCAATAACAGTAACGTTCGCAGCAGCAACAACAGAACCCTTTCATGGGGCCCTGAATCAACATCAAATGGGGGAACCTCTATAACGCTAACGATAAAGGAATGGGAGCTTGAGGGAAGGAGTCAGTGTCAAGTCCTGATAATCCTTCTAGTGGGGGATAACACAACTATAGGGTAGTGAGCGGGGTACCCAGCTGACTCTTAGGGGTGGTAGGAAGAGACTGAGAGGGGAATATATGTGGGTATCATAGTTTTACAGACCCCATCCCTGGAAGTATAACCGCGGAAGGGCTCATGTGGGGCTGTGGAGACTTGCGCTGGCAGCACTCCTCCAGGGAGGGAGAGGGAGCCCGGGATCCGGTGAGGGTATAAGATTGCCCCGGAAGGGCCCATCGGCCGAGAGGGGGGAGCGCCAGGCTGCCCCGAGCTGGGAGTACCCTGTGGTATCCACGGTGTGTCACTCAGCCGCTGGGAGTCGCTCGGGGGGCCCGGCGCTCTGGCCCCGGTATCGCCCCCTGGACCAGGAGCAGGCGAGGCCTCCGTCGGCGCCGGGCGCGGGTCGCGCACCCTGCTGACGTCATTTGCGGCTCGTCCGTGAGCCCCATGATGCTCCGCGGGCAGAGACGGCTTCTGGGTGCAGGCGGGGTCTCCGTTGGCGCCGGATGTGAGGCGCGCCTCCTGCTGACGTCCGCCGTGGCGCGCCAGCAGGTCCCACGGAGCCCCGCGGGCGGGGACGTCCCCAGCGGGCGCCATTTTGTGGAGGGAGCTTGCAACTCAGCCAGGGGCGCCACGTGGACCGGTAAGTTCATTCCGGACGCCATTTTTGGGGAGAAATTTGGAGCAGGCGATGGCGTTTTTCACCGCGAGTAGCCGCGAAGATCCGCAGTTGGTCGCGCAGTGTCCGCCCTCCGATTATCCTTGGTGGGGCTTCTGGGACCGGGGAGGAAGAAGGGCACCCCGCTGCCGCGATCCGGAGGTCTTCTCCATGGGAAGGTAAGGGGGTAAGGTCGCATCAGGCGCCATTTTGGGTGAGTTTCAAGGCTGATGCTGGCGTGGATCCGGGCGGGAGGTTGGTTTGTCTCTGAGTGTTTCTTTATTTGTCGCGGGATTGTCTTTGCTCGGCAATCCGCTCCGAGGCTCTCACAGGTTGGTCATCTTGTTCCTGGTCCCGGTTACCAGCTGGGTGGGCAGGTTGGAGGGAGTCCACGGGAAGGCCCAGGGTTTTTACTAAGTGCATCATATCCTCAGGGTACCGGATGGTGAGGAATTTACCCTTGTGGGGAATAATCAATTTGAAAGGGAACCCCCATCTGTAGTTTATTTCTTTCGCACGAAGGAGTAATGTTAGGGGACGTAGTGCTTTGCGTCGATACACCGTAAGCTTGGAGAGGTCGTTATAGACCTGAAGCCGGTCGCTGCGGAACGCGATCGTGTCCCTCCCTCTGCTAGCTCCTATTAGTTTGTCTTTGGTGGAGTAGCTGTGGAGCCGCACGATCACGTCCCGGCGACGGTTGGGGTCCTCGGAGCGCGGGCCCAGGGCTCTGTGCGCCCTATCCATTTCCAAGTCCCGGGAATCAAGGTCTGGGCATATGGAGAGGAAGAAGTCCTTCAGGTATGCGCGCAGATGCGTGGGTAGCACCGCCTCAGGGATGCCGCGGATCCGCAGGTTCTGGCGGCGATCCCTGTTTTCCTGGTCCTCCAGTCCGTCCCGTAGTATATTTATTTCTTGGCCCAGGCGTATGATCTCGTCATCGGCCTCTGACTGGTGGTGTAAGGCCTCATCCAGCCTGGTCTCCAGTGTGGTAGTGCGTTCCTGCAGCCCCTGGATATCATGCCTAATTTCCGCTACCGCGTCCTTTATATTAGCCTGTAGTGAACGTTGGAGTTTGGCATGGAGTTCCTCCAGGTATGCCTTTGTGATCCCCCCGTCCGGGGAAGGGGGGGTCTCGGTAGGGCTTGCTGAGTCTGAGAGGCCTTGTTTGCCTCGTGGGCCCGAAGCCTGGGGGCCATCTTGCTTTCTATTCCCTGTCTCAGCAGGCTGTTTTGCAGGAGAGAAGTACTTCCCCACTCCCTGAGTCAGGGGATTTTTACCCTTATTAGCCATCTCTCTGGTTTTAGAGGGTTGTCAGGGGCTTTTTTCAGGGTTTTTGCCCGGGATAAAAGGGTTTAGTTCTGCGGTTATTCAGGAGGGTCTCTGGAGCTCAGCTTTTACCCGACTGTCCTGGATGACGTCATAGACACGCCCCTCCTCCACTGGTCTTTTTAAGGTATGTGGGGTGCCATTTTTTATCACCAGCAGAGTGGGGAACAGCCAGCGATACTTTATGGTGTTGTCCCGCAGCGCTTTTGTGACTGGCCATAAATTCCTCCTCCTGGCCAACGTAGCTGGGGCCAAATCCTGAAATACTTGGATCTGGACCTCATCAAATTCAGTATATTTTTGGTTCCTGGTCTTTTGGGATATGGTTTCCTTCGTTTAAAAAAAAATGAAAACGGACAATAATGTCTCTGGGGGGTCCCCTTGTTGGGGGCGGGAGTGGAGCACCCTATGGCACCTATCCAGGTGTCTATCTGTTTCAGATCCGTCTGGAATTAGGTGTTCAACCCAGCATGTGATGAAGTCCTCTGGGTCTGTTACAGCTTCCGGCAACCCCCTGATATGGAGGTTGTTTCTCCTGTCCCTGTTGTCGGAGTCTTCCAGCTTGTCCCCTATCTCCCGCACCTGGGCTGACAAGGAGGCGACCTCAGCTTTAGTTTGCTGCAGGGCTGATATAGTTTCATCAGATTTTACCTCCAGCGTGTTGGTCCCTTCTCCGAGGGCGTCCAGGTCTTTGCGTAGGGCCCATAGTTCAGACTTGAAAAATGTCCTCATTTCCCCACATAATTCTTTTATGTCCTTAACCCTTGCCCACTCCTGGTCTCCAGCTCCTGCGGGTGGTCTGTTAGCCCCCGGTTCTGTGTCTGTGACCGTCTCTTCGTTGGGCAATTGGGGGGGAGGTCTGTCCTTGTTCCTGCTCTCCTTGCTTTTCCCACCCGTCGCCATTGCTGCAGGGGACTTGCAAGGGGTTTTATGGAAGTAGTTTGCTACTGAAGTGACTTTTCTGCCCCTTCTTGTGGTCAGCGGCATCCCCCACTGTTCAGATACTTGAGGGTGTCTTTTTTTGTAAATTTCCGTGCCAAAAATGCTGATACAGTATTTAGTTAATTGTGTGCACTGACGGGCTGGAGCTCAGCTAACAAGCATCCATGCACCACATCTCCCAAGCTCCGCCTCCGCTGAAGTCTTTTTTAAATGGATACTGGAGATATCCAAAACAGCCCCAAAGTCAGATATTGTCACTCAAATGGCAAATCAGTTGTGAAAGTGTCTGACTTTGATAAACTATCACTTCACTCTGTACCCTATATCTGTATCTGAACATGTTATACAGATTCAAAAAAGACTTAACATTTTAGAAAGGCATATTTTAATAAACTGGGGAATAATCTACAAGGATGTAATAGGTGTGACATATTTGCAGGAAATAATGGTGTGCGTGAATGGGCAGTTTTTAAACATTGCTAGATATATACACTTACTTCTTGCATAATAAATATAAAAAATACAAGTCTAAGACAATGTGGCAAAATAAACAGGGAGGAAATGGAAAAGAAGAGGCAGGCATCTTGATTCTTAAAGTCAGAAGGGACAGAGGCATCATATCAGAACTATAAGGAATGTAACCAAAGTTGTAAAAAGGCGATCAAATTAGAAAAAATTGAAAATCAAAAAACAATTGCAATAGAATGCAAGATCAGCACTAAAGCGTTATTTAAGTAACTTAACAACAAAAAGATTTAAAAAAGAGAATATAGTACCCTTTCAGTGGGAGATGGGCAGGCAAATTATTGGAGATAATTATTTACCTCTGTATTTACCAAGGAGGAGTCAATAACATGCACATTGCAACAGGAGGAAGCTACAACCTCTATATTAACAATATATCCTTTATGAGGAAAAGGTGTATAGTCGGCTTGATAAATTGAAAGTAAATAAAGAACCTGGCCCCGATGGCATGCACCCACGAGTACTTAAGGGGCTAAGTTCAGTAATAGCTAAACCATTACATTTTGAAGGACTCCAATTTCACAGGCTCAGTAGCACAACATTGGTGTAAAGCAGATGTGGTGCCAATATTTTAAAAGGGAGCTACGTAGATCACATCCAGGGAATTACAGACTTGTAAGCCTGACATCAATAGTGGGGAAGCTACTTTTTAGGTTTAGTATGGGATAATGTTCAGTAATACCTAATGAATAACAAAATTATTAATAATAGTCAGCATGGATTTATGAAAAAAAGGTCATGCAAAACTAACCTTATTAGTTTATTTGAGGAGGTAAGTAGGAATTTAGACCAGGATAATACAGTGGATGTGGTCCACTTAGATTTTGTGAAGGCTTTTGACATATAAGAGGTTTGTGTATAAAATAAGGGAAATCAGTTTCTAAAAAGATTTGTACATGGATTGAAAAATGGTTGAAGGATAGACAAGAGAGAGTAATAATTGGAACATTTTCAGGTTGGTCTAAAGTTGTGTGGAGTACCGCAATGATCGCTACTGGGACCCCTGATTCTTAACTTGTTTATTAATGACCTTAAGGTTGGCATAGAGAGCAAAGTCTCCATCATTGCTGATGACACTAATTGTGTAAGATTGTAAAATTAGAGCAGGATGTAATTTCTCTCCAGCAGGATTTAAATAGACTGGAAACATTGGCCGTTAAATGGCAGTATGGTGTACAGTTTTCATTACCACTCCATAAAAAGGACATTATTGAACTAAAAAAAGTGCAGAGAAAAGAAACCAAATTAACAAAGGGCGTGAAAATCTGACTTACAAGAAAAGGCTAGCTAATTAAGATTTATTTACATTTGAAAAGAGGCATCTCTTTTTTTTCCACTAAAAAACAGATAGTTGAGTATTTATAAAAAAAACAACTACCTCACTGATTTACAAAATCTTAACATTCACCAATGAATTTTGAAGGATTCAGCTTAGTGTTGTTGTGTAAACCATGTATATATTTTAATGATCCTTCTAATAAAGTTATTTTTAATTATGTCATAAATACATCCCCTCAGGGGACAGAGTGACCACAACTGGGTTTACTTTTCTGTATATAGTGTTTTGTACTTACCTTGACCCAGAGGATCACCCCCCACCCTACTTTGAGCTGAGCAAGGGTACCCAACTCTCTTTGTCTGCTAGAAAAGAGGCATTTAAGATGAATATGATAACTATATAAAAATATATTTGGGATCAATACAAGGAGTTTTCAAAAGAACTATTCATCCCAAGGGCAGTACAAATCAGACAGGGTCATCCCTTAAGGTTGGCGGAAAGGAGATTTCACCAGCAAAAAGGGAATGGATTCGTTACAGTAATGGCATTTAAAATGTGGAATTCATGGAGACTGATAGCACATACAATAGATATCTTCAAAAAAAACATTGGACATCTTTTTTTTAAAAGGAAAGGTATACAGGGATATACCAAATAAGTAAACATGGGAAGTATGTTGATCCAGGGAGAAATCTGAATGCCATTATTGGAGTTAGGAAGGAATTAATTTGTTCCCATTATGAGATATCATTGGATAATGTTTCACTGGGGTTTTTTGTTTGCCTTCCTCTTGATCAAAATACTGTAAATGCAAATATAGGATAAATATCTGTCTAAATTTAACATAGGTTGACCTTGAAAGTCATATGTCTTTTTGCAACCTCATCTACTATGCAACTATGTAATTATAGTGCATGCATGAAGAAGGGACCTGGTTTAAAAATCGCTGTAATCTATGACGTTGTGTTGTCTCTACATGAACAAGAGACTGATAAGGTTTTTAAATCTCTGTACACTATACTGTATTTTCATCAACAGTATCAACAACCATCCTACACTTCTCCAGGAACAATGTGGCTACTACTGTACAGTATTTTAAGCTATTGGAATGTATGAATAGGCTTTTCATATTGTACAGTACATACATTTTCTGAGAACAGTTGCCTCAAGTTTAACATTTAAATTTTCTTCAAAAACACAGTTAACAAGATTGGAAGCAGCTGAACTCATTGGCTGACCTTTGTTGTGTAATTGATTGGCCAACAGTTGCTTAACAATTAATGATAAAATGCACAAAATGTTAGATCTCTGGACTGTGCAAATGTAGCAGTTTTTTTTAATCTACTTAAACTATTGTATAGATCTACTGTAGCAAGACTTTCTGTCTTTGGAGTCCCAGCTGAAAAAGACAAACTGTGGCTCCAGAGATAATGCTTCTGCAGTCTCCCTGTGAAATGTCCTTGATTCCTAATCGGACCCCCCCCCCAATGATAATGGTCTGGCATCAGGACAGGTGCGGTAGTGGTCCAGCAACTTGTCCTGGTGCCAAAAACAGTAAGGCCCTGATCCACAGAAGGGTGCCAAGCTTTAACACGGCTTTACTCCCGTTAATATCAATGGGAGCTGAGGCGTTCTAAAGCTTAGTATAAATTTGTGACCATGGTTATGGAATGTCTTATGGACATCTTATGCTTTTGTGTGACCCTTTAAATGTCTAATGGACATTCCCTTTTTTTGACCCTCCACCTCTGTATTTCTATTTTTCTTTTCATACCATTTATGGTTATTCCGATTATTAATTTGTGATCGTTTCACCAGTGGCTTTCCCCAGCAATGGGCAATCTATGTCTGGTTACATCTGTGTAGCTGATGGGATATTTTTATTAAGAGGTGGCCTTTGTACTTTATTTTGTATGCATTTAGTCTCTCTTTTTCATGAATAGTATTTTTTGCAATATTGTAAATTAGTTTTTATATGTTCACATAATATGCACATTCATAATGCTCCTATATCCAGCTGTCTGTGCTCCTACTGCTGCTCTTCTTTTGAAGGTGTCAAAGGAAGTATTGTATTTCTCTTTATGCCTTTTGAATGGAATGCACCAACTCAGTATTAATTGCTTCAGTGACAGCTTATATTTATACACTGTATCTCAGTGCATGAGACATTTATTATTTGATTTTTCATATGGTTTGATGACATAATTATATTCTCTGACACACTTAATGACCATCAGCATCATGCCAGTACAGTGCTGAAACTTTTAAGATAACGTAATCATTACGGCAAATTAGAAAAAAGCTAATTGAAAAAAACACAATTGAATCTCTTGGATATCTGATACAACAGGATTAGCCATTAACCATAAGCTCTAAGGAAATAGCTGCAGTTTTGGACTAGCAATGCCCAAAGGTAGAAAGAATGCACATTTTTATTAGCAGTTTCATTAAGTTTCTCTAGTTTCACATAATTGCTTTGTTGCATAAGAACTCTCCTTTCCATGAACTACTGAAGTCACAGCTGCTTGGAAAGCATTACAGCCACTTTCGCTTCAGTGCCTGCACCCATCTACAATACCCAGACCCCACTCAACATTTTATTATTGAAGTGCTGTAGAAGCTGTTTGTCACAATGTTAAAGCCCAAAAATTACTTATTAGATCCATGTGCCTATTTCTCTAGAGAACTTTTTCCTGACAAGCAAAATATACAGTAAAATTAGAGATAAAAAAAAAACTATTGGCATAGTAGAAGAATGCTGACATCTACTGGAAGGTGGAGCATATCTTTTATTAACAACCCATATGAATCTTAAATAGCTCAGATTAGTTAAACATCTCATCAGGGATCACAGGCGTTGACCTGATGTTTTAGATTTTGGATTTGGTTTTGCCTAAAGTAACTTGATTTTGCTTTTGATTCTGGTTTTGGTTTAGGATTATGGGGAGCTTGTGAATTTGAAGAAAAAAACATGCCTCGTAATTTGGAGCTGTTTTTTTTTGTTTTATCATTCCTACTAAAGTATTTATGTAATTTACCAAAAATAGTTATATTAAAAACAATTTGGCTGATTATTAGAAAATAATACCAATTATAGTGATTAAAAAGTATGTGAATACTGTGAGTGATTATTTGTGCCAATCAGCAACAATGAGAATAGTCTTGTTTTATGGCTCATGGTTAATCTTCCTAATCTTGTTTATCATTGCTGTCAGCACTTCCGGGAACTAATATAAGCTCATCCCTAGTGGAATCAACCACAAAATGTTCCTTTTTAGTTTTAAAGAATTCATCAAACACACAGTTTTTCTCACTAGCTTCCTCTGACGGCCATGTGCAATGCTGCCAGCAGGGCTACGTAAATATTCTAAGTTCAACTCAACTACAGTCAGTCTATATAAAGGGGATTGTTCTCTTTTCCTCCCAGTAGATAAATAACGTCTCTGTAATTAACTGAAATAATCATCCACCATAAAAAAAGCAAAAAGTGATACACTATGAGCGATTATTTGTACCATACTGTATGTCATTACCCAGAATCTATGGTTTAAGTGGAAGTGCTATATCTTGTGGGATTATGAAGTAAAGCAGGCTTGGGGTGACCTGTCTGAGACCTGAATATGCTCATACTGTAAGTGTTCTTCATCATAAATGTACACTATTCCAGAGACCGAGTAGGTTTTAGTCTATGCAACAGCATCTTAGGGCATGTCCTTTAACCCTGTAAAGATATATTATTCTTCTGCGTCTGTTATACCAGTGCTATATTTCAGTATTTTTCTTGCTTGTTTCTGATTGGCACCAACACTGCTTTTGAAAGTACTACTAGCAGGAGACAAGATGAGCTACATGATGTGAATTTTGAGCTAACATCTTGGCAACAAGGAACGCTTTGCAACTGTTTACATTTGTATTTGGTGGAAGGAAAAAAGGCAAGTTTGTCTTAAACCAAGCATCAAGGGGGCATGACTTGGAGCCTAAGCAAGATGGTTGTGTTTTACTTAAGCTCTCAATAGCAAAATCACAAGCCTTACCATTCCCAGATCACAATTGCTTTAAACATGGGGAAAAAAACAGATACCGTGTGCTGAAGCCACTACAAACCTAAATTAGTAAAAAAATTGGACTATATTTGTGGAAATACCCATTTATGCGGCCTAGCTGGTGCGGCCGCATGTACAGTAGGCCTAAAATGAGGAGGCCAATCCATTCAGTGCTCGGAACTAACTAAAACCATAATATCATACAGCCAAATACAACATAGCTGAATTTACCAAGGTACAGTATTATCACAGCGTAGAGGTGGAAACATCTGCACAAGAAGAGAGCTGTCAAACGTGAGTTGGGGTCTGCCCTTCTTCCCCCAGCTGAGAATAAACAGGCGAGCTGGGACACACAGATTTGTCCCCCTTCTCTCAACCAAGTTCCCTCTTGCCAACCCAAAATCGGCCTGCAAACCCTGAGTAGTGTGAATGGATTCAAAGCCAATTTATATATTTTTTTTAAAAACGCAGTGCCAAAAGCTAATTAATCTGGCCTATCCACCCTGACAGTAAGGGAATATCGAATATCAAACCCCAAACAGGGAAGGGATAACAGCAACCTAACGACCACAACTCATCTTGTGGTCTATATTTTACAGAGGGGGAGATAAGACTACAAATCTTCACCCCCGCACCCATAATTGCCTTGCAAAGTGCTACAAAATGGTGTCAACCCATGCTTAAACTATCAGGCCTGTACTGCTGTAAACGGGAGGGGAATTTTCTACACACATACTGTAGTACTGACGAGTATTCTAAAACAAATCTGGGGCAATCACCAACAAGACCCAGGTACATCCTGGGTACATCCTGGGTACATGCTGGGTACATGCTGCAACATTTCCCTGACATTTCTGCAGGCAGACTAATGGCCCACCGATTAACAGCGGGGTCCCTGGCAGTCCCATTCAAACTGAATGGGACTGCCAGGGACCCCTGATGTGTTAATCCGATGGGCCATTAGTCTCTGCAGAAATGTCACTGAAATGTTTGCAGCATGTACCCAGCATGTACCTGGATCTTGTTGGTGATAGCCCCAGATTTTCCAAGGCAAGTTTAAGACAAGTTTTAAAATACTCGTTGGCGCACCTGTAAATAAACAATACATACTGCGATTACCTGGGCACTGTTCTCCCCTTTATTACATCTTACATCAACCTGAGGCCCAGTAACTGAATCTGCAAGGATGGACAGAGACATAGCAGCACTACTATTGCCGCAGGGCCCGTTTCCTCCTTTCTTCCCTCTGGGACATATGGACATAAATAATAAATACCCTTAACGGGGGGAGAACCGGGGATCCTTGGCACTGTCTGAGATCCCAACAAGCTACCGGGGGTCGTGCTGCCTGCTCGGGCCATGGGAGTGCTGGTGGTGTGACTGCCATCATGTCTCCTCTCCTTCTCTCTTGGCCTTCTGCATGGAGCGCCTTTCTCTGGGCCATCCCCACCGTCCCCATCTCCATCTCCATCTCCACCACCATCCACGCAAGTTACCTGGAGGTCCCTGAGGGCGTGCTGCCTGAAGTACTGCCTGATCGGGCCATGAAGGTGACGGCCATCTCGTCCTTCCTTTCCTCTATCGGCCTCCTGTGCGGTGTGCCGATCTGAGGGGGTGGGGCTTGTGGTCCGAGAGGAGAGACCTGGTGCCTGGCTGCCTGTGTGGTATGTGACGGAGGGAGACATGAGAGCTGCTTGATCCGCGGAGGTACGGAAGTGGATGTCGGGCCAATCCCGGGGGGGTGTCGGGACCACGTGACGGTGAAAAGAGAGCATCCATTAGCAACTCAGAAGTGTGGACAGTGGCTGAGAGGGCTAGAAACACATCCCATCTTTCACAATGAAAGGCGACTTGCACAATTAAAAATAAAAATAAAAAGTACAGAGAGATTCAGACTCCGGGTGGGTGGGGAGAGGTGGACGTGCTCCCGCTTACTGTGACAGCCCTTAAAGAATGTTGGTGCCCTCCACCCCAAAGAAATAAAACACCACAACACAGTGTTGGTGGTCCTGCCCGGGGGGAGTGGAGAGGAGGGAGGCTGGTGAGAGCAACCAGTGAAAAAGTGGGATCCCCTCACAGACACAGAACCAAGTGATTCCAAGAGAGCCAGCAAGCGGACAAGACCTGGTGGAGAGAAAGGGTACTGGTGATCAGCAACCAGACACCAGTTAAAGGTACAGGCCCTGATAGGGGGGTTTGGGGGGAGGATACAGGACTGACTATTAGACCACTTCATATTCATCCCTATCCTGGGTCTGTGAGCCGATCCCAAGAGGGTTCTAAAACCACACCCCAAAATCCCACCTGCATGGGGGAAGAGGAGGTAATATAAAAAGACTATGTAAAACCCTCATTTCATAAAAAATTCTAAATGGAGGGAGGCACATGTGTGACGACTGAGGGAATAAATGCTTGATCTCTGAGCTCCGCATTCCCCAGCACTTTCATGTACTAATAACAATATAAAATCATAATTAAATCACTATCGCAGTTTTCCAGAAACGACGGATATACCCACGATGTCTACCCGGTCCAAAACTAGAAGAAACTCGCCGGATTTAACCGATTATGTTCAAAGGGCTGATAGAAAACCAGCGGGAGGATTCGCGGCCCCAATCTCATGCAGGGGCTCTGACTCAGAAAGAGACGTGATGGTGGACATAAACAGATACCTGGTTACCAGAAGCGACCTCAAGGTGTTCGTTAGGGAAATTAAATTTTTCTTCCAATCAGAGATGTCAGAGTTAAGAAGAGACATATATAGCATTGGTAACAGGACGGATGAAATAGAAAAAAGGCTGGACGATACCATAAAGACTCTTCATAAAATGGAGAAAACCACCGCTCACCTAAAATCTCTAGTGTGGATCTGGCAAATCGAAAAGAAGACACAGAAAATAGGGATAGTAGAAATAACATTAGAGTCATGGTGGTCCCGGAGACCATCACAGATGCAGAAGAATTCATCACAAATTGGCTAACTAGCATGCTGCCGATAAATCAGAAGAATTACAGCTAGATCGTTGCATCAGAGCCCTTCACACTAAACCTAAAACTTGGGCACCCCCCAAGAAATAATAATGAGATTTCATTCTTTTAGAGTGAAGGATGCCCTTTGCCAAATAATCAGAAACACTTAATCTATGGAATTTGAGGGGATTCAACTACATATATTTCAGGACTTTTTCCCTAGCACCCTAAGCAGGAGGATACGACCAGAATTACAACCAGTCACTAAAATATTACGTGACAAGGGAGTTTGATATAGGTGGACCTGACTGTTTTGATTGTTAGTTATTGAAGGTGGCAAAGCCTGTGCTATGAAAGATCTTGAAGAGGGGGAAACCTTCCCGGAGAAGTTGGGCCTAAAACCAGAGCTCACTCATGTGTTTCTGAAGAGGGGTCATTGCCCGATCTAGTCTGGAAGGAAATAAAGAGCTCTGCGAATGGCAGGAAGGACAGAGAAGTTAATTGAAAAGCAACTAAGACTTTAAACAGTTACCGTCCCATAACGGTTACACTTAAGTTAAAAGTTTAAAGTGCACTGCACCTTTCCTGAGGCAGTCCGGGTGAAATCAGCATTCAATTTGGAAACCAGTCTGGGTCTTCGATACAGAGCTGCTGGCGATTTGGAACAGAGGAGATGTGAGGATGGTAGAACAGTTTGGAGAGGCGGCAAGGAAGATGCCATACTCTGAAGGATCACCGGTTGCAGAGCTGATGAGGAAGGCCCGAGGAGTACCGAGTTGGGGGAGGAATGGGGCGGGTGACGATAAAAGGCAGGGACGGGGTGGTAATGCTTGGAGAAGCAGTGGAAAGGCAGTTCGTTTGTCCTTAGGGTGACTGGAGGTAGTAAGGGGGACACTCAGAGTAAAAGATATTGAGGTCCCATGCGGTAAGAGCCATGAGCGGCTTGAGGGGGTGATAACATGCCGACACAGTAACTAAGCCGGCGGGGTGAGGGCCTTCAGGGGAGGTTGCGGGTCTATCAGGGGCGGTGAGGCGAGACTGCATGGGCGATTAAGCATTCGTGCCACATACAAAAGGCTTGCCCTCAGAGGCACCATGCCACTCGGGTGATAGTCCTACACGGCCAGCAAAACAGCCACAGTACTGGGGTCAGGGGACAGGGTACACCAGTTGTTCGAGCTCTTGGACAAAAGTCATCTATAGAGTGTGGGACCCCCTATTGGAATTTACAGACTTGCTGAAACTGGTTAGAAGGGAGAACACACAGAAAATGTAATAACTGGCTATAAGACTGATAAGGAGGGTGTATGTGGAAAGTCACGGATTATCTGCTTGTCTCTCTTTTCTCTTCTCTTTCTCGTTTTCCATTTACTATGCGTTAAATATACATGTTGAAGCTGACATTATATCAGCCAAGTTTCTCATCTAGCTGGATTCACTGGCAGAGAATTGGTGTACCTAAAATGGAGGGCGACACTAAGGTTACAGGTATGGGCCAATAAACACATAGGGTTCTCTACAAGGGAGGATAGGGACAATAGGCAGCAAAGTATTACGACAACATGGGACTTACAGGGCCTATTCAGGGCAGTAGAGACTGCCCAATCTAGGGTATTGTAAGATGGGGAAGTAAGATACTTTCATGGGAAATAAATGCTTCATTGCAGAGGATACTGTTACTCCGGTGCTGCTCGCAGACCAGACTCGTCCCTTATACTGAGGTGGGGACTTATATGTGCACGCACCCGCAGCAGAAGGAGCGTGTCCGGAGTGTGGTGTTTTAGCGTTGCCAGGCCAGGTGTGAATAGGTGTGAATAGGTACTTGCCGGTACCGGTACAGAAGAGGCGAAGTCGTTGCCGTTAGCCAAGGTCAGGAAGAGAGAGATCCGGAAGGTCAAGGTCCAAGCAGTAGTCGAGGGATGAGAGAAGCTGCAAGGTCAAGTGGGAGCCGGGGTCCAGAGCCAGAGAGGAATGTCCGCCAAGCCGGGTCGCAACCTGAATAATGAAGAGCAAAGGGAGAGCCAGAATAGAAATCCGTAAGCAGAGACTATGTCGAGCGATGTGGGAATGGCAAGACAGGCATTATATAGTGCGGCTGGCGAATAGGAAGAGGAGGCAGACCTGGAGGAGTGTATGGAGCTGTCCTGGATAGGCTGCCTAGAGAAGAATGCAGGTGAGCAGTTTTAGGGCATGATTGTAGGCTGTGTGTGTGTTGGGGGCGGGGCCTCACTGCAGGAGCAGTGAATAAATTAACTAGATCCGGCACGCACTCCATAACGAGGGGGAGCGCGCGCCCGTGAACAGCAGCAGCCGCCATAGACCCTGCCACCTGCGGAACAGCGGCCGCCAGCCGGGAACGAGGAGGAATTCCCCTAACCACGGGGATCGGACGGGACCGGCGAGGGGGACGCCCTGTAGCAGCAGGCGCAACATGAGGTGAGGGGAAGTTACGCTGCGGCCGTCGTGACCCCCGAATCCTCACAGATACATGTCTAAATCTACATAATGGGGTAAAATCATTTTACTCCAGATTAAGTGTTCACAGGGTTCAATAGCAAGCTAAAAGTTCCTACCGGCAGGGAAACCACATTTCCAAAATGTTCTGTCAAGGGATGCTAGATGCATTGTATTTGTTAGTGTATTGGTTAACTAAAATGTTGTTCTATGTTGTTATTATTGGTTTTTACAAATATGCCAGGGGCGGAGGAGGAGATGGACTACCCCAGTTATCCACATGTACCACATTTTGGGTGACATGGAGCCTAACCATGTTGCCGACCAAGACCCTTTGGTTTTTGGGACTGGGGGTTACCCAGGTCCATGGACCTACCGTCTCGAGAGCCCAGTCGAGAGGTTAATCCCAAGGGCAACTGAATCAGGGTCACTGTTGACCAGTCACATGAAAGTAGCCAAAATCAAGCAGTCATTCAACTTTAGGGGTAGATGTGCCCTGTGAATATGCAGCAGCCACCAGCCATCAACCTCCGCTTCACCGAAACACTGTATTCACGCCGGGGCTCCCGTCACGTCACTTTCAGTGCGTCGAGAACCGCCGGGCCTGATGGTAGGAGTGGATTCTCGGTGTTCCTTCTATTGGGTATTGCTGAACTGAAGCACTCTACGCGTTTCGCCGTTAGTGCTTACGGCTTCGTCAGGAGTGTTGATTGGCTGCTAAATCCTTCTTTAAATACTCTTAAGCCCTCCCTCTTACTAACATCCTATTGGTTAATCAATACAACATAGTGAAAGTAAATAATATGGGCAAAATAGAATGGGCAGGTGTATCTCACTTGAGTTGCCCCTAAATCCTCCCTCATATAATCATATTACAACATAATGAAAGAAGATAAGTCGGCGCAATAGAGTGGGCGGAATAATGAATATTAAATTGCCTCATAAGGCATATGACAATTAGAAACAAATTAAACATATTAAAACATATTAAAACATATTAAAATATATCTAAAAATCACAGATATCTAACTGAAACTAAAATACATTATAACTTTATTCATGACAATTGTGGTTTATCTCGGAAAAAAGAAGAGTCAGGAAAAACATAATTACCAAAATAATAGAGATATACATGTTCCTATATTTCTACATAGATCATTTTAATTCAGTAATACTAGAGGTATAAGATAGATTCAAAGAAATACTCCCAATTCAATATCAACATTCAATCCCCTAGGGGTTAAAGTTTTCATAGTGAAAATCCTGTATGTTTCCCTTTTGGTTAATAGAATATTATGATCCCCTCCCCTCCAATGGGGTAATACATGTTCCAAAACTGTGAATGTAAGTCCTGTGGTATTGCCTTGATGGTAATTTATAAAATGTTCTGATAGATGATGGGTGGTTAACCCTCTTCTTATATTTCCCAGATGTTCTAAAATTCTGACTCTTACATCTCTTGATGTTTTACTGATGTATTGAAGTCCACATGGACAGGTAATCATGTAGATAACATGATCAGTTTTGCAGGTAATATGTTGTTTAATAGAATACTGTTCTTTTGTTTCATGTGAAACAAATGTGAATTTATCAGTTGTCTTAAATTTACAGGCTTTGCATACCATACATCCGAAAAAAACTTTAATTTTAGGTAACCAATTTTTTTCTCCATTATCCTTTATTTTAGGGAGAGAGCTTGGTGTCAATCGATTCTTCAAATTATTAGCCTTTCTAAATATAACCGATGGCACTTCTGGAACTAGATCTCCCAACAACACATCATTCCTGACAATATGCCAGTGCTTTCTTATAATTTTGACAATTTTGTTGGAATCCTTATTAAAGTTAGTCAAAAAAGAAAAACGAAATTTGCCCTTATTATTTTGATCTATTTTATTATTGTTGTTTTGTGTCTCACTTTTTAACAGATCTTGTCTATCTAAATCTTTAGCTTTGGTGAAGGCTTTTTTTATATTGCAGGAATCATACCTTCTATCCAAAAATCTATTTTCCAATATTTTTGATTGTTCCTCAAAGGTGTTTAAATCTGTACAGTTTCATCTAACCCTTCTAAACTGACCATACAGTGGCGACACGTTTTATTCTTAGTTGGTTAGTTCCGCAAGCCGGGAGATTTCCCGGCTTGCTAGCCAAATCCCCTCGGCGTGCCGCGAGTCACCGATGCGCGGTCACGCTTCATCGGGTGCCTGCGCCACATGCACGCGTGCCCAGGGCTCCCGAGGGAGCCCTGGTGTCCCGCGATGTGGGGGACGGCGGTGGGGGGTTCCGGGGGACCCGGCGGACCCGGAGAGTGGAGGGGGGAACCCCGATCGTAGCACCGCTCCTCCGATGCTTTGGCGCGCGCACGGGACACCCCTGCGTGCGCCCGGTTACTGTCGCGGCCGAGACCGGGCAAAGGTAAGAATAAACTCGGCCGCGACAGTATGGCACATTGCTTAGCCAGCTAGGATGGTGACAACTGGAGGGTAAGATATAATTATTACTGTCAACTTCTTTATAGAAGGTTTTAGTTTTAATACATCCTTCTTCCACAAAAATTGTTAAATCAAGAAAGTTGACCAAATTTTTACTATAGTTACAGGTAAATTTCAAATTGGAGTCATTATCATTAATATATTCAATAAACCTTATAAGGCTAGATTCCTCACCTCTCCAAACAAAAATTACATCATCGATAAATCTCCGCCATAGGACCAAATTCGCATCCAGCTCAGGAATAGACCAAATATAGTCCTCTTCCCATATTCCCATGAATAGATTGGCATACCTGGGTGCGAATTTGGTACCCATTGCGGTTCCACGCTATTGTAAATAAAAAGTATCCTGAAACCAAAAATAATTATGTTTCAAAATAAAAAGGATACTATCCAAAATAAAATAAGCGTGTTCTTGAGACAGATCCTTATCTTGTGCTAATACTCTATCTATAGCTTCAAAGCCCTGAATGTGATCTATCGATGTGTATAGGGAGGTCACATCCCCGTTACCAAGAAACAATCATTATTCCATTCTTGGCTTTCCAATATTCTTAATATATCTGTTGTATCTTTTAAATGTGATTTCAAATTGGGTACATATTTTTGGAGATATATATCGATATATGCTGATAGATTTGATGTTAAAGAGTCGATACCTGCTATAATAGGTCTGCCTGGAGGGTTGGTTAGGCTTTTATGCAATTTCGGTAGATGGTAAAATATTGGTCTTATACGATTCTCTTTCCCCAAAAAATTGTATTCTTGTTCTGACAATCAGTGAAAAAGAAAAATGTGAGAGCGCTAAAGTTTAAACACAAATGTGATATATAATAAATAATATCATTATCATAAAGGTAGGCTGCCTGGTACCTACTGCAAGTACAAACAGATAACAACGTGAAAGGAAAAAACCTGGCGCCAAAAGTTCAAATGGAAAGTCCTGTGATCCTCAAGGAATCTGCACACATGCTAGACAGGCCATGAAACGAGAAAAAGAAAAAACAAACACAAATCATAGCGTAACACTGCAGGGTAAAACAGTACCACAGTAAGAAACATAAAACAGTGAGACTCCTAGTGACAATTATAAAATAAACAATTTTAATAAAACTAGGACTATGCCATAAAATAAGCACTGAAATATTATGAGAACAGCTGGTCATCCGGTGATGGAAAAATCAGAGCCCTACTTACAACAAGCAGGGTTAATACACGCGATGGAACAACAGAGTCCTCGGCGCAGGAGATATTCCTTGCAGAGTTTGAGCTCTGTTCCGCTGGTACTCACGCCCGAAATCCCTTCAGAGGTACACAGGAACAGTGCCGGTGATGGAGGCTGGTCTTCAGGGTGCACAGCGCAACAGCACGTGTGGCCGGCTCCCCTCACTTCCTCCTCCTGGTTCACAGGCTGTCTCAGCGCGCCCGTGCGCGAGTGTGCCCATATACTTAAAGGGACAGGGGCTGCGGTCTGATTGCCGGGAGCTAACAGATATTGAGAGCTCTAGACCAAATGTCCAACATAAAAGTTTAATGACTCAGTCACTCTGAGTTTGGCATTGAACTTTTATGTTGGACATTTGGTCTAGAGCTCTCAATATCTGTTAGCTCCCGGCAATCAGACCGCAGCCCCTGTCCCTTTAAGTATATGGGCACACTCGCGCGTGGGCGCGCTGAGACAGCCTGTGAACCAGGAGGAGGAAGTGAGGGGAGCCGGCCACATGTGCTGTTGCGCTGTGCACCCTGAAGACCAGCCTCCATCACCGGCACTGTTCCTGTGTACCTCTGAAGGGATTTCGGGCATGAGTACCGGCGGAGCAAAGCTCAAACTCTGCAAGGAATATCTCCTGCACCGAGAGGACTCTGTTGTTCCATCGCGTGTATTAACCCTGCTTGTTGTAAGTAGGGCTCTGATTTTTCCATCACCGGATGACCAGCTGTTCTCATAATATTTCAGTGCTTATTTTATGGCATAGTCCTAGTTTTATTAAAATTGTTTATTTTATAATTGTCACTAGGAGTCTCACTGTTTTATGTTTCTTAGTGTAGTACTGTTTTACCCTGCAGTGTTACGCTATGATTTGTGTTTGTTTTTCTTTTTCTCGTTTCATGGCTTGTCTAGCATGTGTGCAGATTCCTTGAGGATCACAGGACTTTCCATTTGAACTTTTGGCGCCATGTTTTTTTCTTTCACCTTGTTCTGACAATACTCCATACATTTTTCCATTGCCTAGCAGGAGCTTCAACTTTTTAAGAAATTCATGAGTTGTATCTTTTGTCAGCTTCTCATAAGTCATGACATCTTCTAAGATCCTGTTAGACTCTCCTATATAATCACATCTATTTTAAATAGCCACTCCCTCTCCCCCCCTTGTCTGCCTGTTTGATAACTATGTCTGTGTTTTCTGTTACATTTTTAAGGGCTTTTCTTTCATTTTTATTTATATTATGGCGAAATTTTTTGCTTTTTTTTAGTTAGCTCTTCAAAATCTTTCAGAACCAACTGAGAAAATACCTCTACATTTTTCCCTTTCCCATGTTTGGGATAGAGGGCCTCATGCAGTAAGCCCCGATACAAAATTTTCGGCAAGAATTGCGAAAAGGCTTTTTTTTGGCGATTTGCCCTCGCAGTATTCAGTAAGGGCCGAATCCTTCCGATCCCTGCCGAAGCACTGCGAAAGCAAAGCTGCCGATGACCCTGTGCCGATACAGCCTGGCTCCCGATAAGGCCTTTTCTGCCGATAGATGTTTGCAGCTGAGAGAGACAAGCCGCTCTCAGCGCAAACATCGGCAATAAATAAAGTATTTAAAAACAACTTTTACTGATAGTGTACATGTGCAGGGGGTCTTCGGAGCTGAAGCGCATTGGTTTCAGCTCCGGGGACCCCCTACTCCCCGAGATACAGGCCCCTTTATGAGGTGCCGGTATCCCTCTGCGTTTAAGGTCCCGATCACGTGACCGCGACCTGTAAACAAAGCAGAGGGATACCGGCACCCCAAAAGGGGCCTGTATCTCGGGGAGCACGGGGTCCCCGGAGCTGAAACCAACGCGGTTCTGCTCCGGAGACCCTCTGCATATCTACACTATCAGTAAAAAACACACATCAATAAAGACTCGTTCCTTACCTTGGCGGCTATGTGCTACAGTAATGAAGTAGCATAAATGTATTTTTAATAATACTGTACAGTGAGCAGGGGGTTCCCTGAGCTGAACCGCATTGCTTTGTGGAGCAGGGACCCCCTGCTTCCCGAGTTACAGGCCCCGGTATGTGTCATCGGGTGGCAGTGTCGCCGCCATGTTTATAGCGTTCCCGCAACAAATATGGCGTCCACACTGTAACCGATGGCCCAAACCGGGGCCTGTAACTCGGGAAGCAGGGGGTCTCTGAGCCACAAATAAATGCGCTTCAGCTCAGGGGGCCTCCTGCTCCCGCACAATATTATTAAAATACATTAATGCTGCTTCATTACCATAGCGGATAGCCGCTAAGGCAATAAAGGGGTTAACGCATAGTAGCATGTTTATTGGGGACAAATGCCCACAATAAACATAGCAGCAATACACAACATACAATACAGTAATGGGCAACATTACTATTATCCACAAAAGGATAATAGTGCAGTTGTCCATTTACAATACATACACACCAATAAAGACATTAAATACATGTAGCACTCACCCATGTGCGGCTGCCACGATGAAGGCCATCCTCTTCTTCATCCTGCCCGTGCCCCATCCGCTTCTGCAAAACAGACACAACAATTAAAACATCCAATGTACTGTCCCCTAACCCCTTAATCACTATAGCGGTTATTAACCACTACAGTCATTAAGGGGTTAACCCACCATCACCCACATACCCTCCCCCACTAACCCCCCCACACCTGAGGCCTAACCACCCTCTCCCACTACCCACAGGGGAGTCCTACCAAATACCCTTGGGGCCAATACCCCCTCCCCCAGCACATACAGTACAATAATGAGCCAAATAAATATTATCCACATAGGTATAATACATTATTTGGCCATTATTAAACACATTGAATACGGTAATAAAGTGAATTAAATTGTACTAACCTCATCAATAAGAAGTCTCCATCGCCAGCATCATCCTTGGGGTCCGTTGCCAAAATAATAAATAGCCAAAACATCTCAATACCAGTAACATAACAATGAACCCCTTAATCACCTTATCGGGTACTAACCTGAAAGGTAATTAAGGGGTGAAGCCATCCTGCAATGCCAACAACACTTATGCATAACATCCTCAATGATTTACAAACCAATTGCCTAACCAAATCCCATTTAATCATTCAATCTGAAGGCTCACATTCCTCTTAAAACATTGCATTTACAGTGTATACATGTAGCATAACATGTAAAGTACATGTACACGCTGCAAATCAATGTTAACAATACAATAATCCCACTCAAATCGCCATACATCACAAGAAGTATATTATTTAATCCAATAAACACACACATCAATTACATCCCTAAACAATTAAAATACCATCCATACCAATTACACAATGAACTAAAGCTATCGTAACAGAGAACCACTTCAAAACATAGAAAAAAGTACACCAACAATTACAATATACTAAAGCAAGGCTTTCCATAACCTACTTTACGGCCTAGAAGCCCAAAACTTACATCTCTCTAATAATAAAATACATTTACCACACATCTATGCATAGCCACAATGATTAACAATACAGAATATCAAGCTTTAACAACAGTATAATTTCTTACCCTGTATATATATATATCTGTAGACATACATACATACATACATACAGTGGCAACAAATGATATGCATTTAAAAAAATGAACACATGAAAAAGCAACAAAAAACACAGTTACATTCAATACATTTCTTTCTTTAACTTACCATTACTTGCCCCCACCGACTCCCGTTGATCAGCTTACTCACGAACCAATCCACGAACCAATCCACGACACAATCCTCGAAACAATCCACGAAACAATCCAGGAACAGGAAACCATGAAATAAAAAAACATTACAAATTAAACATTAAAATAATAAAACATGACAATCAAGGGTTGTTCTAGTTTTAATCCATGTGAATCTGTATTAAAATACCTTGTTCCGGGGTCTTCTTGCCGTCCGGTGCCACGCCCAGGTCTTCAATCTTCAGGAGGAGGTCCGTCCTCCTCGGCGTCTGTCTTCAAAATGAGACGCCATAGGCTTTTAAAGGCCTATGACGTCACATTTGTCGTCATATGGTTCCCACGGCCCTGATTGGGCTGTGAAAACCATGTGTTTTGGCCGATGTAAAAAAAATTGATGACGTCACTTAAAGGCAATGACAGCACAGCCAATCAGAATGGCTTTGCTGCAATTGCCTTTAAGAAAACATCATGAAAAGACACATGGCCGGACTCACATGGTACTTGAACCAATCAGAGTAGGGTTGGAGTTCCCACGCTCTGATTGGCTGCCGTACCATGTGAGTCCGGCCATGTGTCTTTTCATGACGTTTTCTTAAAGGCAATTGCAGCAAAGCCATTCTGATTGGCTGTGCTGTCATTGCCTTTAAGTGACGTCATCAATTTTTTTTACATCGGCCAAAACACATGGTTTTCACGGCCCAATCAGGGCCGTGGGAACCATATGACGACAAATGTGACGTCATAGGCCTTTAAAAGCCTATGGCGTCTCATTTTGAAGACAGACGCCGAGGCGGACGGACCTCCTCCTGAAGATTGAAGACCTGGGCGTGGCACCGGACGGCAAGAAGACCCCGGAACAAGTTATTTTAATACAGATTCACATGGATTAAAACTAGAACAACCCTTGATTGTCATGTTTTATTATTTTAATGTTTAATTTGTAATGTTTTTTTATTTCATGGTTTCCTGTTCCTGGATTGTTTCGTGGATTGTTTCGTGGATTGTGTCGTGGATTGTGTCGTGGATTGGTTCGTGGATTGGTTCGTGAGTAAGCTGATCAACGGGAGTCGGTGGGGGCAAGTAATGGTAAGTTAAAGAAAGAAATGTATTGAATGTAACTGTGTTTTTTGTTGCTTTTTCATGTGTTCATTTTTTAAAATGCATATCATTTGTTGCCACTGTATGTATGTATGTATGTATGTATGTCTACAGATATATATATATATACAGGGTAAGAAATGATACTGTTGTTAAAGCTTGATATTCTGTATTGTTAATCATTGTGGCTATGCATAGATGTGTGGTAAATGTATTTTATTATTAGAGAGATGTAAGTTTTGGGCTTCTAGGCCGTACAGTAGGTTATGGAAAGCCTTGCTTTAGTATATTGTAATTGTTGGTGTACTTTTTTCTATGTTTTGAAGTGGTTCTCTGTTACGATAGCTTTAGTTCATTGTGTAATTGGTATGGATGGTATTTTAATTGTTTAGGGATGTAATTGATGTGTGTTAATTCATTGATGGTGAGTTTATTGGATTAAATAATATACTTCTTGTGATGTATGGCGATTTGAGTGGGATTATTGTATTGTTAACATTGATTTGCAGCGTGTACATGTACTTTACATGTTATGCTACATGTATACGCTGTAAATGCAATGTTTTAAGAGGCATGTGAGCCTTCAGATTGAATGATTAAATGGGATTTGGTTAGGCAATTGGTTTGTAAATCATTGAGGATGTTATGCATAAGTGTTGTTGGCATTGCAGGATGGCTTCACCCCTTAATTACCTTTCAGGTTAGTACCCGATAAGGTGATTAAGGGGTTCATTGTTATGTTACTGGTATTGAGATGTTTTGGCTATTTATTATTTTGGCAACGGACCCCAAGGATGATGCTGGCGATGGAGACTTCTTATTGATGAGGTTAGTACAATTTAATTCACTTTATTACCGTATTCAATGTGTTTAATAATGGCCAAATAATGTATTATACCTATGTGGATAATATTTATTTGGTTCATTATTGTACTGTATGTGCTGGGGGAGGGGGTATTGGCCCCAAGGGTATTTGGTAGGACTCCCCTGTGGGTAGTGGGTGAGGGTGGTTAGGCCTCAGGGGTGGGGGGGTTAGTGGGGGAGGGTATGTGGGTGATGGTGGGTTAACCCCTTAATGACTGTAGCGGTTAATAACCGCTATGGTGATTAAGGGGTTAGGGGACAGTACATTGGATGTTTTAATTGTTGTGTCTGTTTTGCAGAAGCGGATGGGGCATGGGCAGGATGAAGAAGAGGATGGCCTTCATCGTGGCAGCTGCACATGGGTGAGTGCTACATGTATTTAAAGTCTTTATTGGTGTGTATGTATTGTAAATGGACCACTGCACTATTATCCATTTGTGGATAATAGTCATTGTGCACATTACTATACAGTATGTTAGGGTGGTATAGGTGTTTGTTGGGTTTATATATATATATATATATTTCTTTAATTATTTATTTATTTAGTTATTGTGGGGCTGGGGTGTGTATTTTTTTAATATTGTGGGTAGTGGGGGTGGGTGAAGGGGGTATTAGCCCCAACGTTGGTTGTTTAGGGCTTGCGGGTGGGTAGCGGGAGGCCTTAACCCCTTCAGAACCGTAGCGGTATTAACCGCTACGGTCGTGAAGGGGTTAAGTGCCCCCGCAACCCCCCCGCAAGTCCTAAACTCACACCCAGGGCCAAATACCCCCTTCACCCACCCCCGCTACCCACAATAACGCTGGCACGGTGGATTAACCCCTTCATTGCCTTAGCGGTTAGCCGCTAAGGTAATGAAGTGGCTTTTAAATGCCTTTTTCCTGCCTCGGATGCATGCCGGGGAGCTCCGGTGCGGGTATCAGCTCCGGAGACCCCCGGCATCAATCACAGGCAGGAAAAAGGGCTGATTTTTTCTAAGTGTCGCCCTTGCCGATGCTTCTCCTCCAGCAAGTTGCCAACTTTAGTTGGCGGGACGGATTGGCCATAAAATCTCCAATCTGGCCTGCCGATCAGCACCGAAAAGCTGATCGGGGCTTACTGAATTCAGCCGGGTTAAAAAAGTCCCGATAAGTGGCTTATCGGCAGCCGGGTGGCGAAATTTTTTTTTTCGGAACAAAAGTTGCCGATAATTCCCACTTATCGGGCCTTACTGAATCTGGAAGGAAAAAAATGGCGAAAAACGCCTTATCGGGGCTTACTGCATGAGGCCCAGAATGTTGATGGAAGTTTAAGGCCTGAATGTTTCAAATAAAGCTGTGTATCTGTTTCCTCTACATCATGTGTGGATGGAACATTTCTAGTTAGGTTTTCCTTCGTTTTAATTTCTACCTCTCTACTTTGAAAGAATCTTTTAATGGTTAATTTTCTTAAAATTTTTTGAGCATCTATGAAAAGTCCAAAATTATTAGGGCCCACTGTTGGTGCAAATTTAAGACTCTTGACAATAAGACTTTCCTCAGAATGCGTTAAAACTTTAGAACTTAGATTAAAAATGTTATTCTTTATTTTGTCATCTTTTTGGCATATCTTAGATTTCTTTCTCCCCCTCTTTCTTCTGATCTTCCTCTTCTTTATTTTGGGTCTTTCTCCATCAGTGGGTGAAACCGATTTGAGGAAGACCCCTCCCCTAAAAAATCTCTATCATCTCTTCTAGATCCATTGTCTGAAAACAAAATCTCTTTCCTTACTTCTCTTCTTTCTGCTCTATGTGCCCTGTCTGAATCTCCTACGTAGGTAATGTACTGACTGTAAGTTCTTTTTTGAGGTTTCTCTTGATCTATCCCTGTTTTATCAGAGGACTCAAAGGGTATTTTCTCTTGTTTTCCTGGAGACTTTTTATTGTTAGGTCTCCAATTCGCTCTTTCTTGATTTGATCTATCTGGTATTATCTGTTTCTCTTTTTCTTTTTCTTTCTCTTTCTCAATCCCCTCATTTGGATCTTTTGATTTGTCTCTTTTTTGATACTTTTTTTGAAAAATCACTCTTTTAATAGGTTTTCTAGGTGGCCCATTTATATAGTCCTCCTTATCTCTTTTAAATTTTTTCACCTTATTTAAAATGAGTTCTTTTTCTATTTTATCAATTTTAGCTTGTAGTGTTTTATCCTTTTCCTTAAAGGAAGCTGTTTCAGCTAATGTACCAATCTTTTCTTTAATTATATCTATTTCAGCATCAATTTCAATCAGATGTGTTTTTTTGTTGTTTAATTATAAGACCCATAAGGTCATGAGAGCTCTTTTCTAGAATTTGATACCATTTGCTTAAAAATGTCTCATCTTCTAAATCAAAAGATGGATCTTTATATAACCTCAACCCTCTTGGGATTCTACCGCTTAATAGATATTGTTCAATAACCGTCAAATCACAAACATTTTTGGTATATCTGACTAGTAGTTTTTCCAATTTTTCAAATTCTGCTTCCAAAATATTTTTTTCTCCTATCATAGGAGTATTCTCTATATTTAGGATACTGTTGAAGTCAGCAGTCCTCAACAGTCTCCTAGAGAAAATATTGGCAAAACTTCTATCTACATCTGTTTCTTCCATGTTGATAGGAATGGAGCAGCTTACTTGCTTTGAAACAACTTAAGTACAACATTTTGCACATAGAATCACTGATTCTAATATTACTGTACTATGTGATGTTTTTTCTATTTTTTATGACTACGAGACACGCTCCCCTGATCTTTTGGAGAAATAGCGGATACAAGAAAAGTGGAACAGTCTTTATTCAAGGGTTGCAGTGTTTTTTTCAGTCTTTTATTTCACAATATTTTAGTGCACTTTATTATTTACTGTAGGCACGAATATTTATGATTGTCTTCATATCACATTCACGTATTTACACATTAAGTGGTTATTTGATATTTTTTGGGTTTGTTAGAGCGCTATCGAGCACCTTTTTAATTTTGTACTCACTGTTGACCAGGTCTGATTCATCAAGTTTTTGTTTTTCTGTCCCACAAGGCTCCCAAGTTTGGTCCCCTCCCCTGCCTTCCCTTACAGAAAGTTAATATTCCAGAGAAAATATTATCTCATCCCTGCTGGTTGGGGAACTCCCTGTGCATTCTTAGCAGTGGTTCAGAGTTTAGCAGAGTTGGGTCTTTAAAGTACAAATGACTGTAAATAACATTTCTCATAATGTGAAGGGTCTGAACTGCCCAGGTAAAAGACAAATAGCAATGACAGACTACAAGAGGAAAAAGTCGGACATCATACTACTCCAAGAAACACACTTTAGTAAAACCAGATTTCCTAAGTACTTTGATAAACAGTTCAGGCAATTCTATTTATCATCAGCTAATTGCAAAAAGAAAGGATTGGCTGTGCTGTTCCAAAACCGATGCACCTTTGTGGTGGAACAAGTTAGAAGGCATAGGGAGGGCAGGTTCCTGGTACTAGTAGGCACAATCCATGGACAGCACTTGACGATAGCCAATATATATGCCCCATGTGATCAGGACCCTGCTTTCTTTGCATCGTTCTTTTCAGTTCTGAGCCATATGGCAAAGGGACACATTATATTAGCAGGCAACATTAATAAATACATTCTCTTATGTTTTAAAAAATATTAAATTTCACTTTATTTACATTTATGAATATTACTTCCAAATATTTGTTAAGTACACTTACACACAGAAAAACACATCAATAAGACACACGCACACACTATACTACACCTCAATCCCCACTGCTACCAATCACTGACCGATCCCCTTCTCCAAGCCCCCTTTCCCCAACACTACCCACCCACAACACCCTAAAAATCCATCAGCCCCCAATCCCACCCTACTGCCACCCAACAATTACCAATGCTCTTTTCCCCTGTCCCCTTTCCCCAAAACTGCCCACCGACAACACCCTGAACAAATCTCCCCACACCCCCCCTCCCCACCCATCCCACTTTCACCCAACAATGAACAATCCCTCTCTCGCCAGCTCCCTTCCCCAAATAATTCCCCCCACCCCATCCTCAACACCCAACACTCTTCACCGCCTGCCCCCCAAGAAAAAAGTCTCCGGATCTCTGTGGCTGCTTTGTTCCCCTGCCTGCTTCCTTAATTAACTGAAAACCTGCAGGTGAAAAGAGAAACTCATAGTGTTACAGTAGTTACTATACATTAACTCTCTCAATGTAAACCCACTGAGATTTCACTTTGCAGAACTGGCCCACAGAAGAACTCGGAAAGATGCAGCAGAGAATGTTTGCAACTATACGTCTGTTGTCATTGAACTGTTTAGAATATATACTGCCATTTTAATATGTTTAAGCCATTTATAGAAGTTAGTTTAGAGTCTAAAAAAAAATCGAAGTAGACTACAGAGTGATCATTATATTTATTTCATTTGGCAAAATATGATGAGGTTTGTGATCAACAAGATAAATGACAGAGTAAAGTAGGAGAGACAATGATACTTACACAGGAAGTCTTAACTATGGAGCAATGCGATAATTATCTTTTGACATAAGGTAAACTGAAGTGAGTTGAAGAAATCGCTACAATGAAGCTTCCCAGTAGCTATTATAGCCTGCGTGCTCCCTACTGTTCCATTATTGATATTCTAAATATAAAGCATGACAGATTGTGTTGTGTCATCTCAGTGCAGAGAAAGCACAGAAAGTTGTGTGTGCTATAGACAATTAATAAATAAATGACATTTTATTGGAGAGGGATTGATTTTGTTGACATTAAATCAATAGGTTATTGTAGGAATATAAAATGTATAGCTTATTTTGTATTTACGTGTCATTTTATTATCCCTGGTTACTGTGTTGTTCTTAAGATATATATTTTTTCTTCCCTTTTTCCCTCTATGTTGGTTTCTTATGTTGCTTGCTTCAATTTATATCTATGGTAACTGTATATTGTGACATAGTCCAAAGATGTTAGGCAGCTTTCTGCCCCATTTTAGGTCAGAAAGTGCAGGAATAGTTAAAAATGATCCGTTCCACAGCTTCCCATTAACTCAGGCAGCTGGATGGAAAATCCAGACCACAGATTACAATGGCTCTAGTTCTCCCTCACCTGCTCTTCTAATCACATGCACAGGTATTTAGAGCAGAGAGGTTTTGCCTTTCACTCTCTCTTCTTAGAGCCTGGAGGCTGGGGGTATAGCTGCTCCCCGGTATCCAGTTTCAGGGTGGACGGCCCCTCCAAGTATCACAGTACCAGAGGATTTGCCTGGACACTTGGGACCGAGTTCCCACCACGAACAGATAAGACAAAACAAATGGTTATTGCTGTTGCTAAAAGACTGTGCTGTATCTAGTGACCCTAAATGAGAGAGCATTGTTTTAAGCTGGGGAACCAGGTTAGTTGGCCAGCAGCTGTTAGAGTGAGTGATTCTGATGTGTAGTTAGATCCCTGAAAGGGATAGATTTTGTTTATATGATTTTGGTTTTATTTCTTAAAAATAACAGTGTGGGAAATACTGTAACACTGAAATGTGTGAACTGCTGAATGAAAGTATCTGAGTACCTCTAACCTACACATGTTAAAGCTGCAGTACCTTACTTGGATGAAAATAAAGCAGGCAGAAGCCTGAGTTAAGCAGCATAATACTTTGCATGATCCTGTTTTTTGTATAAATAACCCTAGAAGACTGTGTCGGGAAGAACCCAGACAGACGTCAGCGCTACAAAAGAGGGGCGTTTGTCACAATATATATATATATATATATATATATATATATATATATATATATATAGTATACTGTATAATGTTTAACTGTCTAGTCAATATACAAGCTGCTTAAAAAACCCTAAAATTAAAACAAGTGGGAGAAAGAGTATTATGAAATTGTTCCGATCCTTATGTGCATCTGGATAATTAGATATGTAATAAGAATTATTTGAAGGAAAAATAAACATCTATACATAGTTCTGTAATGGTGATATCATATGATTAGTGAGACATGTAGCATAAACCTATGTACTGTAATTGTGCAAGTGTGTGTAATAGACATAGGGGCTCATTCACTAAACTTGGGTAAGTGGCTTAATGCACGTTAAATGCAGTTAAAGCGCGATATTGCCTGTTTTGCTATTCACTAAACTTCGATAACAGGGCAGTATCGCACTCTAACATTTTTCTTAACGAGCTTTAACACTCTGACAAAAAAAGCCGCACAAGGAGCCAAAAAAAGCCACAAATCACTTCTTTTTTTTTTTTTTGCCTGAAACTGCTATTCACTAAGCAGGGATCAGCTTATCATACTTTTACATTTTGCAATATTTTGGTGCCAGCTAAAGGCTGGTGCTTAAGCGATTTGCAAAACATACAGGACCCCTATAAGCTCATATTGAACCCCCAAAATAACCACAACATACTGTATTTATATGCGTATAAGTGTCAAACAGGAGTGCTACTGAGCATGGCAATATATATTTAAAACCAGAGACAGAACATGAAACACAGACAGAACCCAGTGCTACATCAATGACACGAAAACAGGGTACAGTGCCTAAATATATATATATATATAGATATCTTTTGAATAAAATGGTCTTTTAGTTTAACTCTTTGGCCAAAGTGTTGTAAGCCCTTGAGCCCCTCCAAGGCAGACCACGTCTCAAGGGTCCTAACACTAATATAAATTCTTAATGACCTGTACATTACCAGGAAGAATGATTTATAATAAATCTGTCAAAATTAGTTGCATAGTTCTGTCCGATTGAAGCTCTTATTAACCTGTATAATACCAGGAAAAGCACTCTGTATTAGATTTGTCGCAATCAAGCTGCATGCAAGTTCCCATGAGTGTGGAAGGTGAAATGGAGTCTTTAACCATTTAAAAGTAGGAGGGGGTGAGCTTCAAACTAGGGAAGGAGGAGCCACCCTCCAAATCAGCTAGGACCAGCTGAACAAGAATTGCAAAATACAGGTTAATAAGAGCTTCAAGATTGCAAGATTCACAAAAGCATTTTCTTTTATTTTTACTGCACAGGATTGATACCGGAGGCCAACAGGGATGCCCCAGAGACCCGTGGGGATGCCCGGAGACCTGAGGGCCCCCCATCAGGAATACACAGGGACCCATGGGGCCCTCCTGGAGATATAGGGGTCCCTGCCTGCCTCCGGTATCAATCCTGTGCAATAAAAATAAAATTGCACCCAGTTTCATTACCTTAGCGGCTAACCGTTAAGGTTGTGAAAGGGTTAAATAGCAGGCACTACTTTGTTGTTGGTACAGGGGGTGGGTGAAGCTTGTAGTTGCCCCAGGGTGGGGTTTAGGCCTTGCAGGCAGTAGAAGTTAACCTCTTCATTACCTTAGTGGTTACAACTGCTAAGATAATGAAGGGGTTAACCCCTCGTGATATCCTCTCGCAAGGCCTGAACACTAGCCTGGGGTAACTACTACCTTCACCAACCCCCTGTACCAACAACAGGAATCGGTAAAAGTGCTATTAACCAAAGATGGCTAATAACACTTTTCCAAAATCAAAAATAACATTACAGTGCAATACATAAATACAACCCTCCCCCAACCTCAACCCCAACACATACAGTACAGTAATGGGCACAATTACTACTGTATTATCCAGATATGGATAATAGTGCATTTGCCCATTCAAAATAAAACCTGCCAGCATAAAGTAAATAAAAGTTGCACTGACCCCTGCCAGGATGAAGGCTGTCCTCATCTTCCTCCCTGTCCTCTCCATCCTCCATGGGCAGGAACATTACAATAAATAAAAAAAACTAATGGCCACTAACCCCTTAATCACCTTAGCGGTTAGTAACCGCTATAGTAATTAAGGTGTTAAGCCCCTCCCCCGCTATCCACCCAGGAGGCCTAACCACCCTCCCAGGGACAACAATCCCCACACTCCACCCCCACTACCCATTGACTGGCACAGTGTTAAACCACGGCCATATAATATGGGCATACTTTGCCACTATGGCAGTCAATGGATAACCTAAAAATAATCAATCAACAAAAATACAAACCAATTAAATAAAACCAATAACCACACATCCAAAACATTTAAATAAAACCAACCACAAAGCCAAAACATTTAAATAAAACCAACCACAAAGCCAACACATTGAAATAAAAACAACCACAAAGCCTAAACATAACAATTAAATAAAAACAAGCATTTGCAAAAAAAAAACATTGCTTGTCAATGTGCTTATCTATACCCATAAAGGGGCATAGATACCCACATTGGCAGTCAATGGGCAACCTAAATAAATAAAAAAAAAATACAAAAATAACATACTGTGGCAGGACGGCCTGTAGCCGAGGTCAGGGAACAGTCCACACGTGTAGTTTCAGGATAAATGAAAACGTTCAGTGGCTTTATTTCTCCACAGCAACATAACATGCGGGTACACTGTCCCTTTAAGCAAATAAATCCTGCTCCACGTTGCGAGAAAACTGACTAACACAGCAGTCCTAGCTAGCAGGCTGGCTGGCTAAACCATACCCAAATCGTAAGAGTCTTTTTAAGCAGTCATGCAAACAAATGAAAGAAATCTTACTTTGGCTGCAGTAAGTACAGTAGTGTGCTGTATCCTTCTGGCTAGCAGCACATCTATCCACGTGCTCTCCTCTGACACAGGCAGCTACTGCTGGTAACAAGATCCTTATCTACCTTCCTGGCTTTCAGGTGTCAGCTTACTTCCTGACTACCTAACTTCCACCTGAATTAACCCTTATGAGTGCTGGATGAAGCACTCAGACATATGTTTCCCAGGCATAATTGATAGGGTTTGACTTCACCCTGTCACATACCTCCCCTGTTTGTGTGTGGCTAGTGTCCCACACGGCTGAAGCCCGACCCTCCACTCCTTCTCTTGACAAAAAATCAGCATTTCCATGGTCCTTTCCAGGTCTATGCTGAATATCAAAAGAGAAGGGTTGGAGGGCCATATACCACCTGGTCAACCTTGGATTTGTGTCCTTCATGGTGTTTAACCACTTCAAAGGCGCATGGTCAGTGACCAGGGTGAAGTGTACTCCGGCGACATAATGTTTCAAGGCCTCAATTGCCCATTTTACAGCGAGGCACTCCTTCTCAATAATGGAATACCTCACTTCCCTTGGGAACAGCTTCCTGCTTATGAACAGTATGGGGTGTTCAACACCATCAAATTGCTGAGACAGCACTGCTCCCAGTCCTACCTCTGAGGCATCCGTCTGGATGATGAAGGGCTCTTTAAAATCTGGGCTCCGAAGAGCGGGGCCCTCTGACAGGCACTTTTTTAGCATGTCAAAGGCGTCTTGGCACTCCCAAGACCATTTAACTTGGGTCGGGGCACTCTTTTTTGTCAGATCTGTAAGGGGTGCAGATATTTCTGAAAAATTGGGGATAAACCGCCGGTAATACCCTGCTAACCCCAAAAGGGAGCGGACCTGTGTCTTTGTCTGTGGGGTGGGGACTTCCTTTATGGCGGCCACCTTGCTAGATACTAGCCTTACTATCCCTCCCCCAACGGCATAGCCCAAGTACTTTGTAGTGGATTTACCCAGGGCACATTTTTTGGGATTTGCAGTGAGTCCTGTTTCTCTTAAGGACGTTAGGACTGCCCTTAACCTTTTTATATGAGACTGCCAGTGTCTGCTATAGATGACAATGTCATTCAAGTAGGCTGCGGCATATGCCCTATGGGGTCGTAGTACCTTGTCCATTAACCTTTGGAACGTGGCTGGAGCCCCATGTAACCCAAATGGCATAGTGACGAATTGGTATAACCCGAGAGGGGTGGCGAAGGCAGTTTTGCATTTGGATTCTTCCGCTAGAGGTATCTGCCAATATCCTTTCATGAGATCTAGGGTAGAGATACTGCACCGACACACTTTATTCGAGCAAATACCCAGTATGTACCTGGCAGATACCTGGAATGCGCCGCTCCTCACCTCTGACAAGCCCCGTTGTATTTGCCTTCCCAGCCTGGGTTCATGCCTGGCTGACGGGCGGCTGATCTGTTAAATGATAATGATTAGGATTTAATAGGCTGCAATGCTTCGCGTGTCTACCAGATGGCATAAATTCATGAATTGTAATGCAGTATATATATATATACTGTGCAGTATTGCAGCCAGCGGGAATAAAATGCTTCAATCCCTGCCTGGAAAATACCTCAATGCACTCGGGCAGAAAACAGTCACAAACCTCAATACACCCGGGTATACCCGAATTCGTGGGACTAGCCGAGCTCGAATAAAGTGTGTCGCCAGTGTATACTCTGCTTTACCAAGCGAGTCAAGCAATTCATCCACCCTAGGCATTGGATATGCATCAAATCTGGATACAGCATTTACCTTTCGCAGATCCACGCAAAACCTCACCTTCCCATCTGGTTTAGGGACCAACACGATAGGGCTACACCATTCGCTGTGGGACTCCTCGATCACGCCCAATTCCAACATGTCTATTATCTCCCTCTCTACCAGGTCTTTTCGGCCCTCTGGCAATCTATAGGGATGGGACCGTACTTTTACACCAGGTTCTGTCTCAATCCTATGGGACACTAAATTAGTCTGCCCTGGCAGCTCCGAAAAAACATTGGGGAACTGGTCACATAATTCTAGTAGGTCTGACCTTTGTTCCGTTGTTAACTGCCCTCCCATGGGAACCTGATGGTCATTGTACGTACTACCCTTTGGAAGCTGCAGACCCAAATCCGTCTCTCCTTCCCGAGGGTGGATGAACAGCGATCTCATCGTTTTCCAGGGTTTCAGGAGGTTCAAGTGGTAGATTTGTTTACCCTTCCTGGACTCTGGTTGAGAGATCTCATAGTTCACCTACTCGGTGCGGCGGAGAACTTGGAAAGGACCCTGCCACTTCACAAGGAGTTTACTCTCTGATGTCAGTAGTAGTAGCATCACTTGGTCCCCAGGTTGGAAGAACCTCAAGCGAGCATTGTGGTTATACTGTCTTTCTTGACGTTCTTGAGCAGATTTGAGGTTTTCCTTAGCAAACCAACCTATCATGTCTAGGCGATTTCTAAGGTCTATGACATACTGAAGGATATTCTTGGAGGGGGAGGGCTCCTCCTCCCAGGATTCCTTCAGTAGGTCGAGAATACCCCGAGGTTGGCGTCCATATAGGAGCTCAAACGGGGAGAAGCCTGTAGATGATTGGGGAACTTCTCGTACCGCAAACAACAGGAAAGGGAGAAGTTCATCCCAAGCTCGCTTTTCAGTGTCCACAAACTTCCTAAGCATGGTTTTCAAAGTACAGTTAAACCTCTCTACCAATCCATCAGTCTGAGGATGGTAGACTGAGGTCCGGATGGATTTTACCTCCAATAACTTTAGGACATCCTGCATTAACTTTGCCATGAAATTTGTTCCCTGGTCAGTTAACATTACTTGGGGAAGTCCTACCCTAGAGAACAGTTCTAACAGCCTGTGAGCAACCTGTTTAGCAGTGGCTGATCTCAGAGGGAAGGCCTCAGGATATCTGGTGGCATAATGTACCACACGAGTATAAATTTATGTCCCTTCGCAGAGGGTTCTAAAGGTCCGACCAGATCTACCCCAATTCTCTCGAATGGGACGGTTACCAAGGGCAGAGGAACCAAGGAAGCCAGCTTCTGTCCTTTTTGGCTAGTTAACTGGCATTCAGGACATGTCTCACATAGTTTCATGATGTCACCATGTATGCCTGGCCAGTAAAACTGGGACGAGATGCGGTCCGTGGTTTTATCTCTGCCCAAATGACCACCCCATGGGAGAGTATGGGCTAGGGTGAACACCGTTTTAATCAACCCTTTAGGGACTAGCATCTGTCGAATGACCTCCCCTGTTTGTGTAACCTTATTCACACGATATAGAATGTCATTCAACAGTTCAAAATGTGGAAACACTTTTACACCCTGTTCATCTATTATCTTGTTGTTGACCTGTACCACCTTCTCATATTGTCTAGCCAGAGCTGGGTCCTCCCTCTGTCTCTGACAGAAGTCAGGAAGATCCAGGTCTGGCAAAATTCCCGTATCTATCTGTTCCCCACCCTGGTCATCCCCGGCCATGACCTGCAGTCCTTTGGGCTGACTAATGTTACCAAGAGTCCCAGCCTTTCTTAACCAGTCCTCTTTTTCCACACGTCTCTGTTTACGTGTCTTTGGGACATGGTGTCTACGGGGAAAAATCTCTGTGGAAAAAGGGAACAAGTCTCCGGGCTTCTCCGGTACCAGAGAAGTAGGCTCCGTAGGAGTAGGGGCCAACAATGTTTCGAGGTAGGGCCAGTCTCGGCCAAGTAGAACAGGAGCAGGTAGCCAGGGAGCAACTCCCACTAGTAGGCTAGCCTCTTGATCCTGGATACCCAGTAGAACGTTCTCCGTCGGGTATCTCTTTGTATCCCCATGGATACACTCGATATTCCAAGGAGAGTCATAAGATAGTCTGTTGCTTGGAATTAGGCCCTCTAGGATCAGGGTTTTTCCAGACCCCGAGTCCAGCATTGCGTTTACTTTTGTCCCCTCCAGAGATGCTGGGACTAACCACGGATTGTGGTCCCCTCGGAGACAAGCTGTTGCTGTAGTTCTGCCATATGAACAGTCCATCTCATCATCTCCTGAATCCGCAACCTCGGTCATCAGTGAAAGCTCTCAACGGGCTCGGTGTTTGGACCTCTCCGCTGTTGGATGGGGTCCTCCCTTCTGGTTGGTGGGGTTATCCTCTCCACCGGGTGGGTGACAGGAGTCCAGGTTCTCGGGGAATACTGTGGGTGGCGGCCTCCCTTGAGTGATCCAGTGGCCTCGGACCCAGGATGGGCATCTCTGCGGGAGTTTGTACCAGGAACCCTCCGAGATGGGAAAGGGTCTTCCGATCGGGTTGACTGGATCTCCCGAGCTGGCGGGTTGTAGACGCCTCGATTGTCTGCTCTCCTGCCTCTAGCATCACCGGAAGCAACTGGTGTTTGCACCGGCCGTTCCCAGCTATCCTGTTGGGTGTCGTCGCCCAGGAAGTTTTCCACCAAGCGGACCGCTGAATTCAGGGAAAATGCAGCGTGTCTTTTTACCCAGGAGCGGGAGGAGGGGGCAGTATCTGTATGAACTGCTCGAGCACAAACTGTTCAAGGATCTCTGCCTTGTCATGTTTTTCCGGTTGTATCCACCTGGTACATAAGTCTACTAAGCGGTGGGCTACGACCCGGGGTCTGTCTCTGTTTGTATATTTGACTGTCCGGAACCGCTGTCGGTAGGCCTCTGGAGTGAGGCCTAGGCGATCCAGAATAGCAGCCTTTAGTTGCTGATAGTCCATGGCCTCGTCTGCTGGAAGAGCCTGGTAGGCTGCCTGAGCTTCCCCTATGAGGAGTGGAGCCAGAGTCGTTTCCCAGCGATCAACTGTCCAGCTGTGGGCCGTGGCTACCCTTTCAAAAGTGAGGAGAAATGCCTCTGGGTCTTCGTTTGGCTTCATTTTATGCAGCATCACCGGTGGGTTATTTGGAATCCCTGGTCTGTCTGGGGCTGGGCCTTCGACCAGCAATTGGAGTAGCTTTTCCTCTCGCTGGGCGTGTCGCTCATCTTGCTGGGCCTGTCGCTCAGCTTGTTTCTCTGCTAGCTGGAGCTGTTGCTCAAGGAACTGAGAACAAATTGTCTCCTTTTTTTTTTCTGTGTGTGTGTGTGGCCCTTCAGATACAGGGCCCGTCCAAATCCCACTTCTGACACCACCTGTGGCAGGACGGCCTGTAGCCGAGGTCAGGGAACAGTCCACACGTGTAGTTTCAGGATAAATGAAAACGTTCAGTGGCTTTATTTCTCCACAGCAACATAACATGCGGGTACACTGTCCCTTTAAGCAAATAAATCCTTCTCCACGTTGGGAGAAAACTGACTAACACAGCAGTCCTAGATAGCAGGCTGGCTGGCTAAACCATACTCAAACGGTAAGAGTCTTTTTAAGCAGTCATGCAAACAAATGAAAGAAATCTTACTTTGGCTGCAGTAAGTAGTGTGCTGTATCCTTCTGGCTAGCAGCACATCTATCCATGTGCTCTCCTCTGACACAGGTAGCTACTGCTGGTAACAAGATCCTTATCTACCTTCCTAGCTCTCAGGTGTCAGCTTACTTCCTGACTACCTAACTTCCACCTGAATTAACCCTTATGAGTGCTGGATGAAGCACTCAGACATATGTTTCCCAGGCATAATTGATAGGGTTTGACTTCACCCTGTCACACATACATTCAATGGTTTTCTTACCTTTGATATCTTCACCCTTCGATTCCAACTGCTGCAGGAACCTCTTGATCCTCAACGCAACACTCCTCAACTTCAGGTTAATTCTTCTGTTCTTCTATTCTTCTCTTTTTTCTTCAGTCTTGATTCTTCTCTTCTGTACTTGTAATCCATCAATTGGGCAGATGTGGTCCCTTCGGCTTCTTAAACTCAAATGAGACTAATATATATATATAAGGCCTGTGATGTCACATTTGAGTGTCAGATGGTACACCCCAATCCGATTGGATGGTGTACCATGTGACAGATTTCTTTTAAAGGATGTGACGTCATCAAAAGGGAGGGTAGCCAGCCAATCAGGAAGGTTATGCTTCCCTCACTTTAAGATGACATCACCAAAAACAAAATGGCTGCCATCAAATGTTACTCCAACTATTCAGATTGGGAGATATACCATGTGAGTCCTCATGGAAGAAATGGACGCCTGGAGCATATGTTCCGGGAATGAAGCACCCACCAATATTGAATTAAACATACTGGAATATATTTGGGGTTAATATATTTGACACACAGATACCCAACAAGCTCTGAGAAACCCCAAACATTACTGCGTAATATATATATATATATATATGTAATAAGTGTCATAAGGAGTGCTAGTGGGCATGGCTAAATGTATACAACAAAAAACAAACAAAAGACAGAGAAAGATGCCCAAAGCTACTTCCAATGTGACAAAAATACACAGTGCAATACCTATATATTCTCTTGGAAAAGGGTCATTTAGTTTAACCCTTTGGCCAAAGCGTCTTAAGCCTGCTAGCCTATATATTAATGTAGCCCTTTTTCTGACACTCTAAAGCGACTACGGGTAACTGCACGCACACGTGGCTCCAGGAGATCTGAGTCTCCGCTAGCTGGTAGCCTGGGTAACACTTATAGTGCAGCGCCTCCACTTACCCAGGATCCCCGTGATGTGAGATTCCCCTGGGCAAGAAATATATACACACACATGTATGATGCAACCAACTTTACTATATGCACGATAACTTTAGCACTCTATCATATTAATACACACGCAGCATATAACCCAACACATAACCTATAATGCAATATAACCTTAACGCAGCTAAATGGTAATGTCCTTATAATGTGAGTGGCTCGGCCACGCTCTTAATGAGTATTGTCCTGTACAGTAGTGGCTCAGCCACGCTCTTATTGAGTATGTCCTTGTCCCGTCACCGCGTTCCCCACACACCGTGTCTTTACACTAATAGAATGGAGTGCTCTGTGTACTAGGCCTTTGGTCACTCACTAGTGTCCTCAAAGAGTTACGCCTAAGGCGGGATCAGTGCCTGTTGACCGGTGTTGGTGCACTTAACGTAAATACCTTCCGGTCACGGCGGTGACCGGTAATAGTTCGAAAAGGATCAGCCGAAACCTTGTTTGGCTTTGATGTCTGCAGTGCAGCTGTCTGGTCCCAAGCAGCTCACCAGCAAACCTGCTCAGCACGCTTGTCCCCAACTGTCTACACAGTAAGGTGACTGATCGCTACCACTATGGTCGTCCCTGCAGCACAGCAACCTACTGTGGCTCAGGGGTTTTTCCTAAGGGCCTGTGGGGTAAAGCTAGCCTATGCAGGTGGGTCACGGACCCCCTGCACGCATACACCCTCCTCCTTTACCTTCCAGATCCCCTCTTACTAGCGTGGTCTCTCCCCACGCTTCACTTTCCTCCACCCGTAATTCTAGCCTTCCGATTGGCTCCTCAAGTCAGGTGACACCCCAGGAGCTCATGGGAGTTGTAGTTCCTCAACGGAGCCTCTCTGCCTTGAGCTGCACAGACTCACAGCTATTACATCAGCCTCTGCAACACTGTTGCAGACCTCCACATGACTCTCCTGAACAGAGTCAAAACACCAACTGAACACACATATGAGGTTCCTACCACATCCCTACATTAATATATTTGCAAATATTTTATTGTACAAATTAGAAAACCCATCTGGACCGGGTGCCTTAGATGGCTTTAAATGTTTAATCACTTGTAGGAGCTTTCCCTAAGTCCTCACTCTCTTCTCTGCTCAACCTAGGCAGCCTTGAGTCCGCTAGGACATTCCTCATTACCTGCCTCATGTTAGTATTAGGCCCAGCTCAGACACCCCTGCTTGCTTGCGAGAATTCGAGCTCTTACTGTGCCGCGCTGCTGTAGCACATGCAATCTGTGCTCATAGTGTTTCATGTGATGGAGGGGGCGTGGTGGGGGTGTGGCTATGACATCACGAGCTGTTTCACAGTGATTGGCTGAACCACTCACATGCCAATTTTTTTTGTCTTTTCAAAATGAGGTAACGCCAGCTTGCTCCATCATGTGTGCGCACACTAGGAGAGTCCTCAACGGATCCTGCACTTTGTGCTTGGTGTGTGTGCACATGCGCACGCAAGTGCCATCACACACAGTATAAGTTCAGCCTTATGTGTGACTTTTTCTCCATTATATACATCTTCATATTATTTTTTTTAAATTCCTCTACTATTAGTTTAAAATTAGAGGTCACATTTCCCGCTATTGATCTAATAGCCTGAATGTTAACATTTGTTTGCCGATTCCTGAGTTTATTTGCTAATAATGTATCTGGCTTGTTTGCTTTTTCAAAAAACTTCCTCCTTGACCAACTCAAAGAAATTTCAGCCTGGGAGGTCAGGAGCAAATTCAGTTAAATTCTGGTATCCTTAAATTCCTTAAGTGTTTCTCCTTTACCGTTATTTTTGTGTAGGGTAGATATTTCAGCTAGTTTTGATTGTAATTTGAGTATTTTTACGTTCCTCTCTTTGTTCCTTCCAGCTGCAATACTAATGATTGATCCTCTAAGACAGTGGTGCGCAAACTGGGGTGGGGGGGGACATGGAGGGCACGAGATTGTCTGCAGGGGCACGGGGTTTACAGAGGCTCCGCGCGCTTCCCGAAGACACTTAAATTAAGTGACGGGGAAGCAGCAAAGGCCTTTGTAAACTGCACTTAACTTGCTTCTGGAGACGCGTAACCATGGCAACGTGACGTCATGATGTCGACGCCAGAGCCAAGGTTAGGTGGGGGCGGAAAGAGGGGAGCAGGGAAAAAAGATTGCGCTCCCCTGCTCTAAGGGTTGCCTTATGGGCCTCCCAACGAGTTGTCTGTGACGTCACTTTGTTAACTCTAAAGAATTTATCAATTTTGGAGTTTATTTTCTGATATACTTCTGGGATTTCTATAATTGATTCATTTAATTTCCAATTTGCTCCCGGTCTGTCGAGATTAATTTGGGAGCACCATAGTTCTATTGTTGCGTGATCTGACCATGAAATATCCTGGAAGAGGAGATTTTCGGGACAAATCGGTTGGCTATAAAGATCTCATCTATTCTGCTGTAACTCAGATGAGGATGAGAGAAGAACGTATAACCTCTTTCATTTGGGTGAAGTTCTCTCCAAATGTTTGTCAGCTGCGTGTCCTTCTGTCTCTTAAGGAGAGATGTTGTTCCCTCCTATTTGAGGTCCTTTGGCTGTGTAGAGTTATCTAAATTAGGTTAAGTACCATGAAATCCCCTGCTAAAATCGTGTACCCTTTCAGCATTTTGCTTAATGTGTGAAAGAAAGATGTGAAGAATAAGGGATTGTATTCACATGGGGTATATAAATTAGCTATAGTTATGGCTTCTCCAAGTACCGAGCCCACTAAGATTAGAAATCTTCCCTCTTTGTCTTTTTTAGTCTGTTCTAGTACAAAGGGGAGTCGATTATGGATCAAGATTGCTACCACTTGTTTTTTGATCCTAGCCGCTAAGGTAACGAGGGGGTTAACCCCTCCCGCAAACTTCCCGGTAGGCCTAACCATTGACCCTGTGGTTATTACCTCCTTCACTCACCCCCTTTGCCCCCAATATTCCAGGTAGTCTGTATTAACCCCTCCATTGCCTTCCTTAGCGATTAGCCGCTAAGGTAATGAAGCTGCTTTTATTTCATTTTGATAACATAGTATTGTAGCTGGGGGTCTCCGGAGTTGAATCACATTGATTTCAGGTCCAGGGAGCACCTGCTTCCTGAGTTACAGGCACCATTATGGGGTGCTGGTATCCCTCTGGTTTGTTTAAAAACCCCAATCACGTGGGCCGTGACGCGGGAGAATTTAAACATGGCCACCAGGATACCGGCATCCCTTAACGGGGCCTGTAACTCAGGAAGCAGGGGGTTCCCAGCTCTGAAATCAATGTGATTCAGTTCCAGAGACCGCCTGCTACAATATTGTATTATTAAAATAAAAGCCCTGCGATCGCATGTTAGAGGTGCGCAGTTAGAGTGACTGATTAAGTCTATCTCTTACTGCACGTCTCTTACAGACAGATGAAACCAAGTAGGATTCACACATTGTGAGTCCCATTCAAACGCAGGGACCCTGTAGGCGGACGCTCACAGAGTTATGCAAGGGAGACTGGTTATGATGAAATTAAATAAGGCTTTTATTGCGCCTGTTTCCTTAACATCAGGAAACCATCCAAACAAGTGGTAAACAAAGCTTCTATTCACTTGGGAGTATTTCTAGTGAAATACTATGCAGTCCACAACTCCCTTTAGATAAGCATATCTCCCAGCCCCAAACATATATCATGAAATGAGCAGATATAAAAAGTCTTATAAATGAAAGTCTTATCTGTTCCTTGTGGTTTGAAAGGAAAATCTTCTCTGTTCCTGGTTGCTACCTTTTCTTCAGGGTTTGTCAGCATTCAGGTTTAGAAGTTTCCCCTGTGTCTTGCAAGCAGCCTCTTCTGGTAGACTCAAGACGTCTGTCCCCATGTCAGTCTCACAAGTTGTGAGAGTAAGGGACAATCTCCCTTTCTGTTTCAAGGGCAGGCTTTCTAAGCAACCTAATCAGGCAGGTGGTGTTTGTTAATTGACTACCAGCAGTTAACCACCACACTGCTGGATTAGAGGCATATTTCCTGAACAGGGATAACTCCCCTGTTACAGACCCCCACGGTGTAATTTGATGGACCATTACAGCTTGCTATCGACCATTCTGTGGAACTTTCAGCGAATTGGCCATGCTTTTTTCCCGTGATGTGGTAGAGAACAGGCAGCTACATCTGTATATTGTGAAACAATGAAGTGTGCAGCTAATATAAACTAACAGTGATAAGTGACACAAATTGTGACTCATTCAAAAAAGCAATGTGCAAACCAAGATACCCAAATATAAGAGTAGTATAATTTATACAAAACTGTAATAGGTTTGATAGAGCATCTGCAGCTGTAACAAGAGAGTGCCTCACACATTCAGCACTATATATACTTTAGAGTTTCTCATTACGACACAATATACAGATTAAAAAAAACAAAAGAAAACAGCGCAAAACCGCATTTAGGATTCATTTTATATGTAAAAAGGTAAGTATTCTGCGTACATAAAATCAGTAGGATAAAAGCATTGACTGTGATAAACACAGAGGTTACCAATCAGTGGAACTGCACACAATGGAAATCATCAGGTCTCGGTGGTATCAAGGGGTCGTCTCAGCTCGTCAGTGGCGGTGGCCTCGCTCATCAGTGGCACAATGGATCCGTCTTGGAGCGGGCGTCCCTTCTATCAGGATGATTTCTTTTTGGCAGGATTTATTCCAAAATTCAGAAGATATGCATACAGGAACATATTCGTAACATCAGAAGTGGTTTCACTAAACATAGTGTATCTCGTTACTTTTTGGATTATCATAATAAAGATCCCTCTTTCCTAATGTTCAAAGGTATTCAGCATGTTCCCTGCAGTAGACGCGGAGGAGACAGGGTTAAAATTCTCTCAACCCAAGAATCCTTCTGGATACATAAGTTAGATACAATGTCGCCCAAGGGGTTGAATGAGAACATTGATACTAACTTATTTTCTATTTTACCCAACTTAGTCAGTCTTTATCAATTTCATTTTATTTTTCTGTATCCATTCTAATTATGGTTTTTCTGTCATTTCCGATTTAAACTAGATTGTGTATTCAGATTTTTATATGGCTGTTGTTTAATTAAATGCACTGTGTATCTGCTTGATTTGTGATTATGCTTCACCTGATGTGATTACCACTGGTGCTAACCCGATTGGATATTCATGCCATTTGTGCCAACCAATGCGGGAGCTCTGTAACACCATCTGAATAATTGAGTGATTATCCCTGAGGAAGTAGCATTGCCGCTACGAAACGCGTAGGATTGTCACTTTTAATAATTTTTTCTAGCCTGTGATCCTTCTGTAGCACACTGCGTGCTTGAGTACTGAGTAAGGCGCTTTGTTTACGCGACGCACCATCAAGGAGCGGTCGTGACTAGCAGTGATGTCACTGACTGGTTCACAGCATACCAGGTACCTACTCGGGATATATTAGAATCTGTGATACACGGACAATTATTATATGTGAACTTTTTAAACCTGTGGCTATCACCGTGACTTGATTACATCAAAGGGAGAGACAATCTTCTGAATTTTGGAATAAATCCTGCCAAAGAGAAATCATCATGATAGAAGGAAGCCCGCTCCAAGACGGATCCATAGTGCCACTGATGAGAGAGGCCACCGCCACTGACGAGCTGAGACGACCCCTTGATACCACCGAGACCTGATGATTTCCATTTGTGTGCAGTTCCGCTGATTGGTACCCTTGGTGTTTATCACAGTCAATGCTTTTACCCTACTGATTTTATGTACGCAGAATACTTACCTTTTTACATATAAAATGTATCCTTATGTACTTCACCATGTGCGGTTTTGCGCTGTTTTCTTTTGTTTTTTTGAATCTGTATATTGTGTTGTAATGAGAAACTCTAAAGTATAACTTTTAAACTATTAGTTACTCCCACAATTAGAATATCACCTAGACATACAGCAGGTGCTATGCATCGTTTGCATTTTTATATTTTGATGTACAGTAGCAAGACTTAGGGCATCATGCAGTAAGCAGCGGAAAAATGCATTAGCCAGTTTAGCAATTAGCCATGTTTTTGGCGTGTTAAACTGGCTGTATGCTGTAAGGGGCGAATCCCGGGCGAATGAATTAGCCACCACCATTTGATAAAATGGCTAGTAATCGGTGGCGAGACGGCTGCCTGGCGAGAAGCTGCCGAGTAGCCGTCCCCTGCCGAGATGTGTTTGCAGCAGAGAGAGATCCGCTGCTCTCTCGGCGCAAACATCATCACATGAAAAATTATTTTGAAAACCATTTTTATTCATAGTGTACATGTGCAGGGGGTCTCCTGAGCTGAACTGCATTGGTTTCAGGTCCGGGGAGCCCCTGCTTCCCGAGATACAGGCCCCTTTATGAGGTGCCGGTATCCCTCTGCATTTAAAGGTTCCGATCACGTGACCGCGGAATGTAAACAAAGCAGAGGGTTACCGGCACCCCATAAAGGGGCCTGTATCTCGGGAAGCAGGGGGTCCCCAGACTTAAAACCAAAGCGGTTCAGCTCCGCAGACCCTCTGCACATCTACACTATGAATAAAACACACATATCAATAAAGACTCGTTCCTTACCTTTGCGGCTATCTGCTACGGTAACGAAGCAGCATGAATGTATTTTTAATAATACTGTACAGTGAGCAGGGGGTCCGCCGAGCTGAACCGAATTGCTTTGTGGACCAGGGACCCCCTGCTTCCCAAGTTACAGGCCCCGGTATGTGTGATCGGGTGGGCAGTGTCGCTGCCATGTTTATAGCGTCCCATACGCTACGTGCCCGCAATAAAGATGGCGTCGACACTGTAACCGATGCCCCAAACCGGGGCCTCTAACTCGGGAAGCAGGGGGTCTCTGAGCCACAAAGCAATGTGGTTCAGCTCAGGGGACCCCCTGCACCTGCACAATATTATTAAAATACATTAATGGTGCTTCATTACCATGCTTTTTTCATGTGTTTATTTTTTTTATTCTATATCATTTCTTGCCACTGTATGTACAGTATGTATGTATGTCTAGAGAGATATATACATAAAGGGTAAGAAATTATAGTGTTGTTAAAGTTTGCTTTGCACTTTTGTAAATGATTGTGGCTATGCTGCTATGCATAGATGTGTGTTAAATGTATTTTATAATTAGATAGATGTAATGTTTGGGCTTCTATGCTGTACTGTAGGTAATGGTGAGGCTTGCTTTAGTATATTGTAATTGTTGGTGTCCTATTTTGTATGCTGGTAACTTGTCTTCTGTAACGGTTGCTATAGTTAATTGTGTAATTGGTATGGATGCTATTGTAATTGTTTTCGGATGTAATTCATGTATGTTAATTGATTGATGGTGACTTTATTGGATTACATTGTATAGTTCTTTTGATGTAATGCTATTTTATTTGGAATATTGTATTGTTAACATTGATTTGCAGCGTCTACTGTACATGTAGCTTACATTTTATGCAGCATGTATACAATGTAAATGCAATGTTTTAAGTGGCATTTGAGGCTTTGGATTGGCATTTGATGCTTTAGATTGGATGATTACATTAGATTTGTTTAGGAAATTGCTTTTGATTTCAATGAGGATGTTATGGATCAGTGGTATTGGCATTGCCAGGATGGCTTAACCCCTTAATTACCTTTGCGGTTAGTACCCGATAATGTGATTAAGGGGTTCATTGATATGTGAATGTCATTGCAATGTATTGGCTATGTATTATTTTGGCAACGGACCACAAGGATGATGCTGGCGACGGGGCCTTCTTATTGAAGAGGTTAGTAGAATTTTCTTTATTTAACTATGCTAGTTAATGTGTTTAATAATGGCCAAATAATGTATTATTCCTATCTGGATAATAGTTATTTGGCATATTATTGTACTGTATGTGTTGGGGTGGGGGGAGGGGGTATTGGCCCCAAGGGTAGGACTCCCTTGTGGGTAGTGGGTGAGGGTGGTTAGGCCTCAGGGGGTGGGGGGGTAGTGAGGTAGGGTATGTGGGTGATGGTGGGTTAACCCCTTAATGACTGTAGCGGTTAATAACCGCTATGGTGATTAAGGGGTTAGGGGACATTACATGGGATGTTTTAATTCTTGTGTCTGTTTTGCAGAAGCGGATGGGGCATTAGCAGGATGAAGATGAGGATATCCTTCATCGTGGCAGCCGGACATGGGTGAGTGCTACATGTATTTAATGTCTTTATTGTTCTGTATGTATTTTAAATGGACACATGCACTATTATCCATTTGTGGATAATAGTCATTGTGCCCATTACTATACTGTATGTTAGAGGGGTATAGGTGTTGTTGGTGTAATACAGGCCTGCACAACATACGGCCCGCAGGCCGCATGTGGCCCGCCTGGCCTCTCTGTGTGGCCCGCGATGAGTCCGGCAGGGCGCCAGTTTAATAAATAAAAAATAAATAAAAAATCTTTAAAAAAAAAAGAGGGGGTCATTGGAGGTGCAGGGGGGGTCATTGGAGGTGCAGGGGAGGGTGGTTGGAGGTGCGGGGGGTGATTGGAGGTGCTAGGGGGAGAATGATGTGAGGTGCAGGGGGAGAGTGATGTGAGGTGCAGGGGGGGGAGTGATGTGAGGTGCAGGGGGGGAGAGTGATGTGAGGTGCAGGGGGGGAGAGTGATGTGAGGTGCAGGGGGGGAGAGTGTTGTGAGGTGCAGGGGGGGAGAATGTTGTGAGGTGCATGGGGGGAGAGTGTTGTGAGGTGCAGGGGGGAGAGTGTTGTGAGGTGCAGGGGGGAGAGAGATGTGAGGTGCAGGGGGGGAGAAGGATGTGAGGTGCAGGGGGGTGGGATGTGTGTGGTGTGCAGGGGGGTATTGTGTGTTTATGTGGAGGGGAGTATTATGTGTGTGGGTGAGGGGGAGAGATGGGGGTATGAGAGAAAGATGGGGAGTATCGCAAAGGTTGATAGTGAGGGGTTCTGGGGGAGATATGAGGATGAAGGATGATGATGAGGGTGCTGGGGGAGATATATGAGGATTATGATGAGAGGTACCCATGCTCCACTACGCAAAATAAGGGTACGGGGGCCCACCTTCCATGGGTTACACCTGACCTTATAGCACTCTAACAGTTCAGGGATGCCTTGTGAAAAATCTACAAAGTAACTGGCACTACCAAGGATCTCAATCACTACAGATGCATGCGGAACATGTGCACAAGGCAAACAAGGCATGCAAAAGCACAATATTACTCTGACAATCTCCACCAAAACACATCAAACCCAGCTAACTTCTGGAAAGTTATCAACAATATATTCCAGCCTCCTAACCATCAACAACCAAGTAATATCACAAAGGGGGATATTACTCTGACAAACCCCACTGACATTGCAAATGCATTCAATGATTACTTTGTGGGGTGTGCCACTAACTTATTAGCGAAACGCAGCACAAACCCCAAACATGAATCTCATCCTGGGAGTATCCCTACAGTCCCACCCCCTCCCAACACTGCCCACAATTTTCAATTTAGCGCAGTATCTGAAGAGGAGATTACACAAGCGTTCCTCAAACTAAAACAAAGCAGCCAATGTGGACCCGACTTACTACAATCTAGGTTCCTACGACTTGGTGCCCCAGCCATTGTCAAACCAATTGCTTCCATAGTCAACTCTATCCTGTCTGCAGGCCATATCCCTGAGACCTGGAAAACTGCCAGAGTTGTCCCAATCTTCAAAAGTGGGGACAAAAACACTGTCTCAAACTACAGGCCAATCTCACTTCTCCTAATTCTATCCAAAGTTATGGAAAAATGTGTCCACTCCCAATTAAGCGATTTCTACACCAAGACAAATTTCCTTAGCCAATTCCAGTCTGGGTTTCGTCCCAAACACTCCACCGTAACTACCCTGCTAAAAGTTTGCAATGAAATCCAGTGTGGAATGGAACGGGGACAACTCACTGGTGCAGTATTCCTAGATTTTGCAAAGGCTTTTGACACAGTTGATCATGCTATCCTGCTTAACAAACTCCAGAGCTCTGGAATAGGGAAGCATGCTTTAAACTGGTTTCAGTCCTACCTATCAGGAAGATCCCAACATGTGTCCATCTCAGGCTCTAACTCCAACCCCCTGGATATCACCTGTGGTGTCCCGCAAGGCTCTGTTCTGGGGCCCATACTATTCTCAGTGTTCATTAATGATCTTCCCACAGCTTGTAAGGAAGCCTCAATACACATGTATGCAGATGACACAATCCTATATGCACACAGCTATAGCCTCTCTGACCTTCAACACATACTTCAGTCTGACTTTTTGAGACTCGAAAACTGGATTTCCCAAAACAAACTGTTTTTAAACACTGACAAGACTGTAACAATGGTATTTGGGACCAAGACTAAATTTGTAAAGCTTCCAGTGACTGAGCTCCTTATTAGAACCAACGCTAACACCACCCTAACACCTGTCACTAGTTTTAAATACCTGGGCTTATGGTTTGACTCCCACGTAACATTCGGGATGCACATTGATACCCTGACAACCAAGACCTATGCCAAACTAGGGGTACTTTACAGGAACAAATCCTCCCTAAGTCTCCTGGTCAGAAAGCGTATTGCACAGCAGATGCTAATGCCAATTATTGACTATGGAGACATAGTATATGGCTCGGCTCCTCAAACCCACCTTAGCAAACTTGACACCCTCTACAATTCAATTTGTCGTTTTGTTCTCCAATGCAACTACAAAACACATCACTGCGAAATGCTCAAAGAACTAAATTGGTCATCACTAGAGTCTAGGCGCAAAGTTCACCTTTCCTGTCTCACCCTCAAATACTTTCTGGGCAAGCTACCCAGCTACCTGAACAAGCTCCTCACCCCTACCACATGCAGCACCTATCACCTGAGATCAGACTCCAAAAGACTATTCATGGTCCCAAGGCTCAACAAAGTATCCGACGTTCCTCCTTCTCCTTCCATGCACTCCAAAACTGGAACAACCTACCAAAGACTCTCATATCCACCACCAGTTTAAGTTCTTTCAAATCTAAGGCTGTCTCACACTTTAATCTGGTCTGTAACTGTTTCATACGCTCATAATATATATTTTCTTTAACTGTGCATGCAATGTCTTGTATATAATGTATACCTTGTTCATTTATGTAACTGTACTTGTAACCATGTATTATTTGTTTTACTCTGTGCCCAGGACATACTTGAAAACGAGAGGTAACTCTCAATGTATTACTTCCTGGTAAAATAATTTATAAATAAATAAATAGGTGCTGGAGGAGAGATGATGATGATGATGATTTTACCCGTGCGTCCCCAATTTTTTTTCCTTTGAGCAATTCGGCCCCTCTCGCTTTACGAGTTGTGCATGCCTGGTGTAATTAATATATATATATATATATATATATATATATATATATATATATATATATATATATATATATATATATATATATATATATATATATATATATATATATATATATATATATATATATATTTAAACCATAATACTGAGTTAAGTTATGGTGAGTAAAAAAAGTGACAAAAACCCTCCACAGGAAAGCAAATATGCAAATATAGCTGTATGCTCATCTGCATGTCTTAGGCAGGTCTGCAACCCCGCCTTTCCCCATTATCACCCAGCATACAGCACTTCCACTGCAGCAAGGGATTCTGGGAAATGACATGCAATAGGGACAGCCTATAGGGAACCATGTTAAAAATGGTTATTGAGGTTATTGGTTATTGAGGCAAAAAGTGACACTGTGTGCTCATTTGCATGTCATTTCCCAGAATCCCTTGCTGCAGTGGAAGTGCTGTATGCTGGGTGATAATGGGGAAAGGCGGGGTTGCAGACCTGCCTAAGACATGCAGATGAGCATACAGCTATATTTGCATATTTGCTTTCCTGTGGAGGGTTTTTGTCACTTTTTTTACTCACCATAACTTAACTCAGTATTATGGTTTAGCCTATCCCATAGCCTCTCTTGCATTCCCAGTAAAATCAACCCCACACTGATGAGACCCATCAAGGTCGAAACAGCTGTCTGTGGGTGGTTTTCTGGGTATGCACCTTAATCCTGGCTGTGCTCAAAGCTGTGACCATGCAGCAAGCTTAAGCCTATAGGGAACCATGTTAAAAATGGTTATTGAGGCAAAAAGTGACACTGTGTGCTCATTTGCATGTCATTTCCCAGAATCCCTTACTGCAGTGGAAGTGCTGTATGCTGGGTGATAATGGGGAAAGGCAGGGTTGCAGACCTGCCTAAGACATGCAGATGAGCATACAGCTATATTTGCATATATATATATATATATATATATATATATATATATATATATATATATATATATATATATATATATATATATATTTCTTTAGTTAGTGTGGGGCTGTTGTGTGTGTTTTCTTTATATTGTGGGTAGCGGGGGTGGGTGAAGCGGTGGTTTGTTTAGGGCTTGCGGGTGGGTAGCGGGAGGCCTTAACCCCTTCATGACCGTAGCAGTATTAACTGCTACGGTCGTGAAGGGGTTAAGCACACCCGCAACCCACCCGCAAGCCCTAAACAAACATCAAGGGCCAAATACCCCCTTCACCCACCCCCGCTAACCACAATAAAGCTGGCACGGCTGTTTAACCCCTTCATTGCTTTAGCGGTTAGCCACTAGAGTAATGAAGTGGCCTTTAAATGCATTTTTCCTGCCTCGGATGAATGCCGGGGGGGGGGCGATGCTGGTATTAATGGTATCAGCTCCGGAGACCCCCTGCATCAATCTTAGGCAGGAAAAAGGCCAGAAATTTTTCTAAGTGCCGATCCGCCACTCATCCGCAGCCTCTCACCAGCAACTTGCCAACTTTTTCTTTCGTGGCTGATTCACCAGCAAAACGTCATTCTAGAGTTGCGAATAGCTCCGCTTAGCTACTTGCCACTACTAGAATACAGCGTAGCGGAAAATGTTTCAATTTTAGGCGGAAAGTGCCTTCTCGCCTCGCCACCCAAACTGGTGTTTTTTTTGATTCTCGCCACTTTCTCGTCCCTTACTGGATAGGGATAGACATTTTGGGTGGGAAAGTGGCGAGAATTGCCTTTCCGCTGCTTACTGCATGAACCCCTTAATGTCCCCCTGACGTGGCAAACTGTGAGATTACACCCGATTGAGCACTTTATTCACTACTGCTCGGCTACGTTCAACCAGCGGAATTATTTGTGCGGTTATTTATATAATTGCAAGTCAGTATGTGTGTCAGTAGCGGTCATGATGCCTGTAAATTGCATATAAATGGCGGGGATTTACACTCTGTTTAGTGCAGCAGCGAAAACAGTACATTTTCCTACATCTGTACTGCCCTGTACAGTAGGATTAATTAATTGCATGATACCTCATGGTATCATGATGGCATGATAATATCCTCACATAATCTTATCAACTCCTCTCAATATTGAAGTTGATAAGATTACATGAATACGTCATCACGCTATCATGATACCTTGATGACTGTAGTGTGTTGGGTGCTTCCGAGTTATTCTGGGGAGCCCCTCTGTTGCTCTTGCTGCATTACATCGACTGCAGTCACACCACTGGACCCGATGTGTCCATTCATTTTTGTGTCACATGTACTGTAAGTGATGTATACTTACCTTAATTAAAGATCTTACTATTTTTATTCATCTCTAGTGCACTCCTTTCTCATTCTCTTCCCGTTGGTGACCTCTCTTTCTGAAGATACCCTTGATGCATTTGTGGAACAGCTGCATAGAGAAGGAAGGTGGAAAGAGATTTGACCAAACCATTGCAGCTTTGAAAAATACATTGCGCAGAGGAACTCTTTACGTTTTGCGATATTAAACCCAATTTAATGGAGTGTCTACAATATAGCCCATAATATTGTACCTAAAAGTGCCAAACTAAATGGTAAAATGATTTAATTGCATAGCATTGCTACATTTTTAATTGATAATTAAATAATGAAATGTGTTTCTTCAAGTCCTTGAAGATGCAGTATGGCACAATTGGAATGTTACTTTATTGATTGATGGTACTCAGGGAGATGGGAAGGATGCTCTTGTCAATGTGAAATACTGTAGCTCTAAATAGCTGTAATATGTATTCCTTGTCTATACAGAAATACAACACAATACTTTCAAGGATTTGAAATCCTCACTTTATGTTGTACAGATTTACATTACAATTGTACTGTATTTCCTTTTCATTTTTAAGAAAATAAATAAATATATATATTTTTTAAAGGACATAAATGTAGTTTTTGACTCAGATGATGCTAACATCAGGATAATTTATTTTCATGTGCAAACAAATCTTACCTAATGGTAAGATTGCACAAGATTAACATGTATTTATTTAAACATTAAATCTGAAAACTACTGTTAAACACAGGGGACAAGAGTGGAATGCAAGTTTGCAGTGTTTAGAGAGCAGACTTGGGAATGTTTCTTCAGATAACCCCTATAAAAACTTGTGACAGTGGCTAACGATGAAGAAAGATTAGTAATGCAAACAAACATCATAAAAAATAAATAAATAAAGGTAGTGTGTCAGGGCCTTTCCCCATTTTAAACAGGCAGCACACCTAGAGCCTGTCTGTAGCTGAGTAGTCCAGCAAGGAGCTGGTTAATTGGAGCCAGAGTAAATTAGCCAGTCTCCACCTGCCTCATCAGCAGGTTTAAAGGTTTACTGCACAAACTGCCTGGGGTTCTTTAGCCCAGAAGGACTGGGCTGCCAGAGAAATCATGAGGAACAGGTCTCTCTAGCACAGATAGACTATGCTACCAGAGAGAGATCCCAGGGAACCAGTGTGACGGGCAAGAATAACCAGGCTATACAATAAAGGTTAAGCCCTCTGGTTACCCTTGGGTCCCATGTGTCCCTGGCAGCTACCTAGCACTATAAGACATGGACCAGGAATCATTGCATGCAAAGTTAAAGTGACCCCAGCTTTTCCACCTTCCATGTTCCCTTTACCCCAGAATCATGTAAGTTTTAGGTGGGATATTTGGGTAAGAATGCAAATATTTTGTTTGCAGGAGTTCGGGAACCAGAGCTACCTGTAGTACTTTAATTCTACACGGCAAGCAGTCATGATTTGCCGATATGCGAGTGGAATTACACTGGAGCTGCCCCATGTCCCCCAGAGTCCTGGTTTTCGAGCCCCGATATCTCAGTACTATATCCCTTACAGTAATGAGTCTCCCCAAGGTCCCCCATGTATTTAAATATGTTTTGTGTACTTTATACATTTATTATAAGGCTCAATGCTGTCAGGACATCTGCTTAAGGTGCAAGCAAGTCTGCATAGAGTCTGTAGTTCAAAGAGGAGATGGGATATTGAGAGGTGTCAGGGAGCTAAGTGGATGGGCAGGGCGGAGTACTGTGTCCAGAGAACAGAGACCCCTGTGGGGAAAACCCTCTGGTCTGCCAGACTTAGTGGAGCCTGCCCAGTAGGTGCAATGGGTCGACCATGGGAAGCGGCAGAATGTCGGCGCATTTCCCATTGGTCGATTCATATGTCCCACCCATAGGGCATCCCGAGCTGGCTTGACATGCCCCCTCCTCTGACATCAGCCAAGAGATGGCCCCGTTTCTTTTTTTGTTTTAATTTTTTTTTATTGTTTTTTGAGAGAATGACATCATTTAACAAGTTTTAACATACATCTGTTACAGCTTCACAATTTACAAAAAGAAGAAATATTAAACATTATATTACAACATAAATAATACTCTTGTTGTCTTCTTATTATTATATATTAACTTTCATCTGTTGTAGTCTACAAAACTTTTATTATTATATTAATTTTAACAACCTATTGGGGAAGCAGCCGCTTCCGGACATCTCTCACAGAGAAAATCAAGGATAGTAGAGAGAAAAGCAAGAAAGAAGAGGGAGAGGGGTGGGGGGGGGGTTAAGGGGGAATGAGAGGAAGGGGGTGGGGCTTGTTAACTCCAGTCTTGTGTGGCCCATTT